>NC_089505.1:220639363-220866466 GCF_036850995.1 Saccopteryx leptura | reverse complement strand
AAGATGGCAGTGGAGTAGGCGGATGCACAGACACCCAGCTCTCAACACCAAACTGGAATACAAATCAATTTAGGAAAAATCAGCATGAAAAACCAACACTGAACTGCAAGAACAGCTCTCAAAAACCAAGGAGCAAAGAGGAAGCCACAATAATCCTGGTAAGGAGTGCCTGAATCTCCTCTGCTTACAGGAACGGAAGGGGGGGGGGGTGAGGCTGAGAGCCCAGAGAGGATTTCACAGAGGAAAAAGAGCAGAAACTACTGCTCACAGCCACTTACCTGACGACCAGGGAGCAAGGTGGGTTGAAAAGACCAGCTTATCTCCCAAGTGGAAAGGACAAGGAGAAGGACAGACTGTGAGGGGCTAAGGTATGCAAGAAACGAAATAAAAAAGCTGACTCATTCGTGCTGGAGGCGGCCATAGCTGGGGGAGGGACTGAACCTTTCACAAAACAGAGCT
The DNA here is from genome assembly GCF_036850995.1 of Saccopteryx leptura. NCBI lineage: Eukaryota > Metazoa > Chordata > Mammalia > Chiroptera > Emballonuridae > Saccopteryx > Saccopteryx leptura. Next base: position 220,866,007 of record NC_089505.1, on the reverse strand, counting down.
GAAGTGCTTCCGTATCAGAGATCTCCGGACATCTATCCAGCTCCAATCAGCGCAACAAGACACAGCTGAAAACAAGAAGTGGGGAGGAGGGGCAGTAACTCAGGTCTCCATGGAGATCTGAGATACACCTCCCCCTACTGAAGCTGAGGAAAAACCCTGCCCCCAGTGAGATTAGTTGGTGGAAGAGACCTTCAGCGTCTCAGGTTACACCCACAGCATTCCTGGTTACACTTTCAAGGAAGCCCCCTGCTGAGATCAGTTAACAAGACTATCACCTGTTAAGAAAACAAACAAATCAAGACTTCAAAGCTGCCCAAATCCTAAAGCGGATTACAAATAATAGGTGATACCAACCCAAGAAGACCTAGAAATAACACAACTGAAAACTGGAGGCAGACAACACCAAGCCTAGACTCAACCAACTCTACAAATAAAACACCATTATGAGAAGACAAAGGAGTGCAACCCAAATGAAACCACAAGAGACACCTTTGAGAGATGAGCTGAGTGATATGGAAATAATCAAACTTCCAGATGCGGAGTTCAAAATAATGATTGTAAGGATGCTTAGGGATCTTAGAACAACAATGGAGGGGCAGATTGACAACCTAAAGAAATGGCAAGTATAAAAAAGGATATTGAAATATTAAAAAAGAATCAGTCAGAGATGACAAATACAATATCAGAAATGAAGACCACAATGGAAGGAATTAAAAACAGGATGGATACAGCTGAGGATCGAATCAGCGAGTTGGAGGACAACTGGAATGAAGGCATGAAAGCAGAGAAGAAAAGAGAAAGGAGACTCAAAAAGTCAGAGGAAACACTTAGAGAGCTCTGTGACAACATGAAGAGAAATAACATCCGCATCATAGGGGTTCCTGAAGAAGAAAAAGAACAAGGGATAGAGACTTTGTTCAATCATATCATAACTGAAAACTTCCCTAAATTAATGCAAGAGAAACTCTCACAAGTCCAAGAAGCGCAGAGAACTCCATTAAAGAGAAACCCAAAGAAACCTACACCAAGACACATCATAATTAAAATACCAAAGCTAAGCGATAAAGAGAAAATATTAAAAGCTGCAAGAGAAAAAAAAGCTATCACCTACAAAGGAGCCCCCATAAGGATGACATCCGACTTCTCAACAGAAACACTTGAGGCCAGAAGGGAATGGCAAGAAATATTCAAAGTAATGCAGAACAAGAACCTACAACCAAGACTACTTTATCTAGCAAGGCTATCATTTAAAATCGAAGGAGAAATAAAAAGCTTCCCAGACAAAAAACAACTCAAGGAATTCATTACAACCAAACCAACGCTGCAAGAAATGTTAAGGGGCCTGTTGTAAACAGATCAAAGTGGGAAAAGAATATAGCAAAAAAAGGAATACACCTTTAAAGAAGAAAATGGCAATAAACAACTACATATCAATAATAACCTTAAATGTAAATGGATTAAATGATCCAATCAAAAGACATAGGGTAGCTGCGTGGATAAGAAAACAGGACCCATACATATGTTGTCTACAAGAGACACACCTTAGAACAAAAGACACACATAGATTGAAGGTAAAAGGATGGAAAAAAACATTTCATGCAAATGGAAATGAAAAAAAAGCTGAGGTAGCAATACTTATATCAGACAAAGTGGACTTTAAAACAAAGGATATAGTAAGAGATAAAGAAGGCCACTACATAATGTTAAAGGGAGTAATCCAACAGGAAGATATAACTATTATAAATATCTATGCACCTAATATACGAGCACCCAAATATATAAAACAGACTTTGATGGATTTAAAGGGCGAGATCAACAGCAATACTATAATAGTAGGGGATTTCAATACCCCACTAACATCACTAGATAGATCCTCAAGAAAGAAAATTAACAAAGAAACAGCAGACTTATTGGAAACACTAGATCAACTCGATTTAATAGATATCTTCAGATCCTTTCACCCTAAAGCAGCAGAATATACATTCTTTTCAAGTGCTCATGGTACATTCTCTAGGATAGACCACATGTTAGGGCACAAAAGTGCTCTCAACAAATTTAAGAAGACTGAAATCATATCAAGCACTTTCTCCAATCACAACGGCATGAAACTAGAAATGAATCATAGCAGAAAAGCTCAAAAATTCTCAAACACATGGAAACTAAATAGCAGGGTGTTAAATAATGAATGGATTAAGAATCAGATCAAAGAATAAATAAAAAAATTCCTAGAAACGAATGACAATGAGCATACAACAACTCAAAATTTATGGGATACAGCGAAAGCAGTGCTAGAGGGAAGTTCATAGCACTACAGGCACACTTTCAGAAGCTAGAAAAAGCTCAAATAAACAACTTAACCCTGCATCTAAAAGAATTAGAAAAAGAACAGCAAGTAAAGCCCAAATGTAGTAGAAGGAAGGAAATAATAAAGATCAGAGCAGAAATAAATGACATAGAGGCTAAAGAAACAATACAGAGGATCAATGAAACTAGGAGCTGGTTCTTTGAAAAGGTAAACAAGATTGATGAACCTTTAAGTAGACTCACCAAGAAAAAGAGAGAGAGGACTCAAATAAATAAAATTAGAAATGAGAGAGGAGAAATAACAACTGACACAACAGAAATACAAAATATTGTAAGAAAATACTATGAAGAACTGTACGCCAAAAAACTAGACAACCTAGATGAAATGGACAAATTCCTTGAAACATACAATCTTCCAAAAATCAATCTGGAAAAATCAGAAAACCTAAACAGACCGATTACACCAAATGAGATAGAAACAGTTATCAAAAAACTCCCAACAAAGAAAAGTCCAGGGCCCGATGGCTTCACAACGGAATTCTACCAAATATTCAAAGAAGAACTAACTCCTATCCTTCTCAAACTATTTCAAAAAATTCAAGAGGAAGGAATACTTCCAAGCTCCTTTTATGAGGCGAGCATAATTCTGATTCCAAAACCAGGCAAAGACAACACAAAGAAAGAAAATTATAGGCCAATATCTCTGATGAATATAGATGCTAAAATTCTCAACAAAATATTAGCAAACCAGATCCAACAATATATGGAAAAAATCATACACCATGATAAAGTGGGATTTATTCTGGGGAGGCAAGGCTGGTACAATATTCGTAAATCAATCAATGTGATTCATCACATAAACAAAAAGAAGGAGAAAAACCATATGATAATTTCAATAGATGCAGAAAAAGCATTTGATAAAATCCAGCACCCATTCATGATCAAAACTCTCAGCAAAGTGGGAATACAGGGAACATACCTCAACATGATAAAAGCCATCTATGAGAAACCCACAGCCAACATCATACTCAATGGGAAAAAATTAAAAACAATACCCTTAAGATCAGGAACAAGGCAGGGGTGCCCCCTTTCACCACTCTTATTTAACATAGTCCTGGAAGTCCTAGCCACAGCAATCAGACAAGAAGAAGAAATAAAAGGCATTCAGGTTGGAAAAGAAGAAGTAAAACTATCATTATTTGCAGATGATATGATATTGTATATAGAAAACCCTAAAGTCTCAGTCAAAAAACTACTGGACCTGATAAATAAATTCAGCAAAGTGGCAGGATATAAAATCAATACTCAGAAATCAGAAGCATTTTTATACACCAACAATGAACAGTCAGAAAGAGAAATTAAGGAAACAATCCCCTTCACAATTACAACCAAAAAAATAAAGTACCTAGGAGTAAACTTAACCAAGGAGACTAAAGACTTGTACTCGGAAAATTACAAAGCATTGATAAAAGAAATCAAGGAAGATACCAACAAGTGGAAGCATATACCGTGCTCATGGTTAGGAAGAATAAACATCATTAAAATGTCTATATTACCCAAAGCAATCTATAAATTCAATGCAATACCAATTAAAATACCAATGACTTACTTCAAAGATATAGAACACATATTCCAAAAATTTATATGGAACCAAAAGAGGACACGAATAGCCTCAGCAATCTTAAAAAAGAAGAATAAAGTGGGAGGTATCACACTTCCTGATATCAAGTTATACTACAAGGCCGTTGTACTCAAAACAGCCTGGTACTGGCATAAAAACAGGCATATAGATCAATGGAACAGAACAGAGAACCCAGAAATAAACCCACAGTTCTATGGACAACTGATATTTGACAAAGGAGGTAAGGAAATACAATGGAGTAAAGACAGCCTCTTTAACAAATGGTGTTGGGAAAATTGGACAGCTACCTGCAAAAAAATGAAACTAGATCACCAGCTTACACCACTCACAAAAATAAACTGAAAATGGATAAAAGACTTAAATGTAGGCCGTGAAACCATAAGCATCTTAGAAGAAAACATAGGCAGTAAGCTCTTGGACATCTCTCGGAGCAATATATTTGCTGATTTATCTCCACGGGGAAGTGAAATAAAAGGCAGGATAAACAAATGGGACTATATCAAACTAAAAAGCTTTTGCACAGCTAAAGACAAAAAGAACAGAATAAAAAGACAAACTACACAATGGGAGAACATATTTGACAATACGTCTGATAAGGGGTTAATAACCAAAATTTATAAAGAACTTGTAAAACTCAACACCAGGAAGACAAACAACCCAATCCAAAAATGGGCAAAAGAGATGAATAGACACTTCTCCAAAGAGGACATACAGATGGCCAATAGGCATATGAAAAAATGCTCAACATCACTAATCATTAGAGAAATGCAAATTAAAACCACAATGAGATATCACCTCACACCAGTCAGAATGGCGCTTATCAACAAAACAACACAGAATAAGTGCTGGCGAGGATGTGGAGAAAAGGGAACCCTCCTGCACTGCTGGTGGGAATGCAGACTGGTGCAGCCACTGTGGAAAACAGTATGGAGATTCCTCAAAAATCTGAAAATCGAACTGCCTTTTGACCCAGCTATCCCACTTTTAGGAATATACCCCAAGGACACCATAGAACGGCTCGAAAAGGAGAAATGCACCCGCATGTTTGTGACAGCATTGTTCACAATAGCGAAGATCTGGAAACAGCCCAAGTGTCCGTCAGAGGACGAGTGGATTAAAAAGCTTTGGTACATATATACTATGGAATACTACTCAGTCATAAGAAATGATGACGTCGGATCATTTACAATAACATGGATGGACCTTGACAACATTATACGGAGTGAAATAAGTAAATCAGAAAAAAAAAAAAAACTAAGATGAATCCATACATAGAAGGGACATAAAACTGAGACTCAGAGACATGAACAAGAATGGATGGCAACAGGGGCGGGAGGTTGGGGGAGGTGGGAGGGGGTGAAGAAGGAGAGAGGGGTTAGGGGAGGGGAGGGGCACAAAGAAAACCAGATAGAAGGTGACAGAAGACAATTTAACTTTGGGGGAGGGGTATACAGCACAATCAAATGTCAAAATAATCTAGAGATATTTTCTCTCAACATATGTACCCTAATTTATCAATGTCACTGCATTAAATTTAATAAAAATAAAAGGGCAAAAGAAATGAATACACACTTCTCCATAGAGGACATACAGATGGTCAATAGGCATATGAAAAAATGCTCAACATCACTAATCATTTGAGAAATGCAAATTAGAGAAATGAGTTATCATCTCACACCGGTCAGAATGGCGCTCATCAACAAAACAACACAGAATAAGTGCTGGCGAGGATGTGGAGAAAAGGGAACCCTCCTACACTGCTGGTGGGAATGCAGACTGGTATAGCCTCTGGAAAACAGTATGGAGATTCCTCAAAAAATTGAATATCATGTGTGGTTTTTATTTCAGACTCCCAGTACAGTGGTACCTTGAGATATGAATTTATTTCGTTCTGTAACCGAGCTTGTAAGTCAGTCAACTCGTATATCAAACTGCCGATATTGGACTCGTGCGCCAATGCGCCAACTAGCGGCAGCTTCCTGAATCACGACTTGTATCTTGGAATTTCACTTGGATCTCGAACAAAATATAGACAGAGTCGTAGCTCGTATCTTAAGAAAATTCGTATGTTGGTCTGTTCTTATCTCAAGATACCACTGTATTTTTCTTTTTCTGTTATTAATATCTAAAGTTACCCTTTTAGCCTCAAGATCAGCCTGCTGCTCGGGGAGATATTGGTGAACACGATGCAGTGGTGACAGCTGCCTCCTAGTCTCCTGGGCACTTGGTGACATCTATAGCAGGTCGTGTGTTTTAAGCAGGACTCCTACATGAAAGGATGTCCACCAGAATAGTTGCTGCTGGAGGCTTCTTTTGTTGCATTGTGTGGTTTGTAACATGGAAATAAATGCCCTAGGTACTCTGTGCTTGGAAGAGCTTCGGGTGAGATGAGTTCTGACTGATACCTTCTGACCCATTACTCCACAGAAGTCTTTTTTTTTTAATTGATTTTGAGAGAGGAAAGGAGAGAGAGAGAGAGAGAGAGAAAGAAACATCAACTTGTAGCTGCTTCAGTTTAGTTGCTCATTGATTACTTCTCATATGTACCTTGATTGGGAGGCTTAAGCCGAACCAGTGACCCCTTGCTCAAGCCAGCAACCTTGGGCCCCACGCCAGTGACCATGGGGTCATGTCGATGATCCCACGCTCAAGTCAGTAACTCTATGCTCAAGCCAGCAACTGTGGGGTTTCAGACCTAGGGCCTTCAGCTTCCTAGATCAACACTCTGTCCCACTGTGCCACCAGGATTAGCCATGAAAGTCATGTTAAGGGGCAAGTGAAGGAGGGGTCTGCTGGTAAGCAATGGACAAGAGAAACGCAGGCTTCTGATTCAGGCCTTGCCCTTGTATACCATGAGGCTCCAGGAATCTGTGGACCCCTCTCAGCCAGTTGTCACCTCCGTCAGCCTGCCGTCACCCTAACAGTTTGCTGCCTTTCTTTGCACACTGCCACCAGTAATTTATTGTCATAATTTTAAACATTTCATTGATAAAGAGCACTTCCAAATAATTTTTGTTATGTTCCATACCCATCTGGGGCACTGATGATACTTGATGTTTTTCTGTCATTTACTCATTTCATAAGAGCTTGCTTGAGTTCCTTCAGTGGTTCTGCCCCATGGTCAGCACTGAAGGGTGCAGATGATGATGACTCAGTCCCTTAAGTTGCTCAGGAGAGACAAGGATTTACACATTGTGTTATGTCTTCATGGCTGTAGAAAGGGCTGCCATAAAGAGCAAGGGGATGTGCCCTGCCTGGTAGAGGCTTCACAGAGGAGTTGGTGGTGAAGCATGGTAGGACTAGTCAAGCCCAAGGCCGGGGAGGGCCCTCCAGGCAGAGGGGACAGCCTGAGCAAGGGCGTGGTGAGAAACAGCCTGGAGTGTGGTACCGAGTAATCATGGGAAAGGTGGCAGGCCAGATGTCCATGCTGGTGAAGGACTTGACACTACATCCTGCCTGTGCTGAGAAAGCTGTGGAGGAATGGAAGCCTAGAAATAAGCCTGTCAGTTCCAGGTTCCAGAGAACCTTCTGTGACCCCACAGGCTATGATTCAAGTTGGGAAGTCTTCTCTCCCCAGCTATTTAAACTCCGTGCCTTATCATTGGGTATGAGAAGCAAGGGTAGGAGAGGGAGGCCAGGCTTTGGATGAAGCAGACCATGGGCAACACAAAAGAGTTCAAATGTCATACAAAATGAGTTTAATCTGGCTAAAATTACATGTAAAATTTAGCAGCACCTCGAACTTTTATATTTTAAGTGTTAGTATTACATTGCATGACCAGAAATCATAATGACCTGTCCTTGGCTGTCTCAGAGGCTGTGTGGGCAGGGGTGGAGCTCCAAGTCCTCCCCTCCTTCCTGGTTTCCTTACCTGGGCAGGGGCTGAGTCTGAAGAGGGCACTCTCAACAGTGGCTGGCGAGAGACAGGCCTCAGTGGGGCCCTGTGTGTCCCCCTCGGTTGCTGTTGTTTCCGTTAACAGTATGGAGTGCAGTTAGAGTGGCTTTTGTTTCCGCAAATGTCTTATTTTCTCCTCGTTTACCAAGGCTGACCCACAGTTGCTTAATCTGCTCACAGGTAGTCAAAATTTGAGGGCAGAACATTACTAAAATGAACTCCAAATAGCTTTGTGGCAATCAGCCTTTTTTGCAGTGAGATTTTGCCCATGTTTCTCTTTTTTTTTTTTTTTTCTTTTTGTATTTTTCTGAAGCTGGAAACGGGTAGAAACAGTCAGACAGACTCCCGCATGCGCCCGACCGGGATCCACCCAGCACGCCCACCAGGGGGCGACGCTCTGCCCACCAGGGGGCGATGCTCTGCCCCTCCGGGGCGTCGCTCTGTCGCGACCAGAGCCACTCTAGCGCCTGGGGCAGAGGCCAAGGAGCCATCCCCAGTGCCCGGGCCATCCTTGCTCCAATGGAGCCTCGCTGTGGGAGGGGAAGAGAGAGTCAGAGAGGAAGGAGAGGGGGAGGGGTGGAGAAGCAGATGGGCGCTTCTCCTATGTGCCCTGGCCGGGAATCGAACCCGGGACTCCCGCACGCCAGGCTGACACTCTACCACTGAGCCAACCGGCCAGGGCCCATGTTTCTCTTCTTAATAAAATCAGATTTGCCACCAGAAAAAAAGGTATTTTTTTAGAAAAAAATTTTAATCTTAAAAATTTTTAAAGAATTTTAACTTGAGTGGATGTATATGATAATAACGACTCATACTGTAGAAACTTCTTTTTTTTAAAATTTGTGTCTCAGTGGTTCCTAGAATTTGAATTTTGCTGGAATTATTCAGTGCTAGGTAACCCCAGGATTTGGGTCTGGTGCTGCTAGAACACACATGCCAGTGCTCACTGCATTGAGCTCAAAGGCTCTGTATACACCAGCACCTGAAGGGACTCCCAGTCTGAACACAGCTCTGCGCTGAGTGACGATTGCCCACTTGCCTGCCCTCAGAACAGGGACTGTCTCCTACTGGGCTTTGGGGATGAGACCAGTGGTGAGATTCAGCCAGTTTGCACCACTTTGGCCAAACCAATACCTAATTTTTTATTGAGTTGGGTAAACCAGTTCTTTTTTTTTTTTTTTTTTCCATTTTTCCGAAGCTGGAAACGGAGGCAGTCAGACAGACTCCCGCATGCGCCCGACCAGGATCCACCCGGCACGCCCACAAGGGGGCGATGCTTTACCCCTCTGGGGCGTCGCTCTGTTGCGTCCAGAGCCATTCTAGCGCCTGAGGCAGAGGCCACAGAGCCATCCCCAGCGCCCGGGCCATCTTTGCTCCAGTGGAGCCTCGCTGCGGGAGGGGAAGAGAGAGACAGAGAGGAAGGAGAGGGGGAGGGGTGGAGAAGCAAATAGGCACTTCTCCTATGTGCCCTGGCCGGGAATCTAACCCAGGACTCCTGCACGCCGGGCCAACGCTCTACCGCTGAGCCAACCGGCCAGGGCCGGTAAACCAGTTCTTAAAATGGCACTTGTGATCAGGGTTCTCACTAAGGTGGGTGCCTGGACAGCCGCCCCATGTGGAAATCACAAATTTACATTCCTTACTCTTTTTTAACATTCATCTGCGCAACAGCGTATTCTAAGTACCTGTAGTAATGTTTATTCTGTCCATAGGTGAAAAAAAATTGCAAGTGAGGATGCCAATCAAGGAGCAATATGAAAATATCTTAAATAACAGTGGTACCTTGACACACAAGTTTCATTCGTTTCGTGGCCGAGCTTGTGTGACTCAATTTGCTCGTGTGTCAAATTGAATTTCCCCATTTAAATTAATAGGAATGCAATTAATCCATTCTGGTCCCCAAAAACCACACGAATGTTTTGTTTTATATGCTTTTAAATAAGAAAATGTACTTTATAAATAACAAATACACACACACACACACACATATATATATACATAAGAAGAGAGAATGTAAAGAAATAAACTGGTTTATGAAGTGTAATTTACCTTCAAGGTCAGGCAAAGATGCTGGCAGAAGAGGTTTTCATTTTGTGCGCTATCGCTTAACTTACTGTCTACACAATTAATGCTACATTTAATTGCAAAATTTAACTAACATATTACATGTGGTATGTAACTGTCACTAAACTTAATTGCTATGTTTTTACTTTGCTTAATTATTGTTATTTTCTTCACTGACTTTTGGCTTTTTCTCCACACTTTCCTCACTTTCACTTAGAGGCTGTTTTAACAAAAACCTTTCCATGGAAGTTTGTTTCTTCCTCTCTTTCAGAACGTTCGGCAGGCCACCTAGTAGAGGGTGGTGGAAGCTTGTGATTCAAATAATCACTAATATCTGCTAGTGACTTAAAGCAAAAAATCTTGCAAGTGACTGCTCGTCTCTCAAATTGCTCGTGATTTAAAATGCTCGTGTGTCAAGATACCACTGTAATAGTTTTATTGTTTTTTGTCAGATATTATTTAATATTTTTTCATTAACATTTTTAAACTCTTCTAACATAATCTGGTTTTGTGTATCTCTTTTATTTTTAAGTATTAAATGCGTGAAATAATAAACTATCTTTCAGTATATCATTTTTTATAGTTAAAATGGTTATTAGGGCAGAGACCTGGTTGTTAAATTATTTGAATCCCACTACTGGGTGAGCACCCCCCCCCCCCACCAGGTGTCCAGTTTCCAGCCCTCGAGTCAAGGGACCCTCTCCTGGGAGTTAGGTCGCCAAAAGAAGGACCCACAGGCTTGATGACTTGTATAAGAAATTTATGCATCTGTAAACAGACAGGCTAAGTCCAAAATGGCATCAACCCTGAGGGTCTGGGAGTTTAAGCTTTTATAGGATTAATGAGCAAGGCTTAGTTAGTAGGTTAGTTTTGGCAGGAAATTTTGGGATAGGGTGAGGGGATCGCTTACTGAGGAGATTGTCCCAGTGGGGGGTTGGGTGAGGGGATCCCTTCCTGAGGAGATGAGGGTATCCCTTCCTGAGGAGGTTGTCCCAGTGGGGGTTGAGTGAGAGGATCCCTTCCTGAGGAGGTATCCCAGTGGGAGGTTGGGTGAGGGGATCCCTTCCTGAGGAGGTTGTCCCAGTGGGGGGTGGGGTGAGGGGATCCCTTCCTGAGCAGGTGTCCCAGTGGGGGGTGGGGTGAGGGGATCCCTTCCTGAGGAGGTGTCCCAGTGGGGGGTGGGGTGAGGGGATCCCTTCCTGAGGAGATGAGGGGATCTCTTCCTGAGGAGGTGTCCCAGTGGGGGGTGGGGTGAGGGGATCCCTTCCTGAGGAGGTGTCCCAGTGGGGGGTTGGGTGAGGGGATCCCTTCCTGAGGAGATGAGGGGATCCCTTCCTGAGGAGGTTGTCCCAGTGGGGGTTGAGTGAGAGGATCCCTTCCTGAGGAGGTTGTCCCAGTGGGAGGTGGGGTGAGGGGATCCCTTCCTGAGGAGGTTGTCCCAGTGGGGGGTGGGGTGAGGGGATCCCTTCCTGAGGAGGTGTCCCAGTGGGGGGTTGGGTGAGGGGATCCCTTCCTGAGGAGATGAGGGGATCCCTTCCTGAGGAGGTTGTCCCAGTGGGGGTTGAGTGAGAGGATCCCTTCCTGAGGAGGTTGTCCCAGTGGGAGGTGGGGTGAGGGGATCCCTTCCTGAGGAGGTGTCCCAGTGGGGGGTTGGGTGAGGGGATCCCTTCCTGAGGAGATGAGGGGATCCCTTCCTGAGGAGGTTGTCCCAGTGGGGGTTGAGTGAGAGGATCCCTTCCTGAGGAGGTTGTCCCAGTGGGAGGTGGGGTGAGGGGATCCCTTCCTGAGGAGGTTGTCCCAGTGGGGGGTGGGGTGAGGGGATCCCTTCCTGAGGAGGTTGTCCCAGTGGGGGGTGGGGTGAGGGGATCCTTTCCTGAGGAGGTTGTCCCAGTGGGGGGTGGGGTGAGGGGATCCTTTCCTGAGGAGGTTGTCCCAGTGGGGGGTTGGGTGAAGAGATGTGGGATATCAGTCAGGTTTGCTCAGATAGGAAGTTACAGGAACTGCTTTGGTGCCAGATTACTTAAAGTTTAACCTGGCTTATTAGAGGTTTTTGGTCAGAGGCCCTGGACCTGCACCTAACACCGGGCACCATGCCGCTCCAGGTATGTGTGTGTGAGGAGGAAACCACTGCAGGAGGGTCTCTGCAGGGGGTGGGGGGGTCTGGGTTGGCATCTTGGAAACCTCTCTCTGCTCCAGAGGGGAGTGGGCCCACACCCATCAGAGGTTCTGGCCACCAAGGCGATTTCTCTTATGTGCCATTACGTGGAAGTGCCTCCTTCTGTCTTCCAGAAATTCTAATAGGCCCTCTGGCCTATTCTTTTCCTAGCCAGATTTTTAATGGGTACTTTTAGTAGCTTTATGGACCTTCTTCGCAGCCTTATTTCTTGTGGTAAGCCTTCCGTGTTCTCTAGGCACTTAGAGCCCTCCTGCTGTCCTTGATCTAGGGGACAAGGGTCCTAGACCCTTTGCTGACCTGGATCCTTACAGGACCCATGTTTCTGATTGGGTAGGAAGGAGTCCAGGGCCTAGGGAGTGTCAGGTGGCTTCGGTCACAGAGCAGCAAACCCTTAGATAGCATTTCTGTGTGCCAGGTACAGTCTGTAGAGATGGGATCTTCCTAGTTCTGGAAACAACCTGATGACTTGGATGACTGTTCTGCCCATTTTAGAGTGCAGACAGAAGAGCAGAGGGTTAAGCACTTCCCCCCGTTAATAGGTGAACAGGTGAGTGGCAGAGCCGAGGAGGAACAGATGGTCTGGCTCCAGCCTGTACACCTCACTGTGAAGCTTCACCCCTTTTCAGGGACATGAGGCATGCTGCCCTGACCCCCTGCCATCCTGACTCCCTGCCATCTTGACTCCCTGAACTGCCCACCGCAGTGCCCCCAGGTCTTTGTTCTGAGCTGTGTGGTGGCACACCCTTGTTGTTTTGGCTGGACTAGGGAAACATGGCCCCAGCAGTATCCCAGTTCTCAGCAAGTTTCTGCTCCAGGCCCCATTTCCAAATGCCAGAGGTGTTTTTACTACAGCCATTCTCTGTGTGAAGTATGCAAACATAGAGTTACCAGACCACAGCCTAAGAAGAGGATTAACCAAGCCTTCCATTTCAGCAGACCTCCAGCCATTCTGGCTGGCCACCACCTCCCCTTCCCTGTGTCCCCAGAATATAACTTGGTCTTATTGGAACTGTCCTCCTTTTGTGAGAGAATAGAACCGTGATGGTCACAGTTCTGTTAGTGACTTTCTTCTTTAGTTCACAGTTTGAGTATGATGAGCTGGCGGGGGGGGGGGGGGGGGCGCCTTCTGCATCCACCCCCACGACCATTCCCACCCAGTGCCCTTGTATCCAGGAATGCCAGTCGTGCCTGGGGAACCACAGCTGGAGGAGGGAGTAGATGCTGAGGGTCTCCCTGACCCAGACTGCTTGGGCACCCCAGTGAGAGCAGAGCTACATAGCAGAGGTCAGAATAGACAAGGTGGAATATGAGTCAGGAGGACCTAAGCAACCATTTAGCTCTTGGAGCTTCAGACTCCTGGTCCTTAACAGTGGGCTGGAGGGGGAGGTGGTTAACTGCTGTCTGCCCTGCAGCCTCTTATTAGGAACTCAAACTCAGGGTCTGTTTTACAGCCCATTTAGGAGCTGCCTTTGGTCTGCCTTATGTGGGATGTGCTATTTTAGATATTGCTGCCTCTGAAGGATGTGTGTTTAAAGCTAAAATAGGGTGCACATTTCATTTGCAGGTGTTGCTTTTTCCGGACTCAGGCACACTGTGTTTATGTCACAGGACAGCCTCAGGCTGCCTGGACACTGAGGCTGGGTGTGGGGAGGCTGCCCTCCTCACAGTGTGAGAGGAGTGTCTTGCTCGGCAGGCTCATCCACATCCTGGGCTGTTTTCACGGGGCAGTTCATAACCCCAGCTACCTGATGAGGTAGTCATTGCTCATTTTCAGTTGAAGAGAAGGGAAGGGAAGGTCAGAGAGGTCAGGTGACTTGCCCAGATTTTATCCAGCATCCTGTCATGTGTTCTTGCGGCTCAGTATGGTTTTTGCTGTGGGAAGGATTGTCCCTGTGAATGGACCTGTTAGGAACATCCTAGCTGACAGCTTTCCTTATACTGCCAGTGATGAGAGCAGGGCCCACATCTGCACTCCTCTCCTTGGCTCCTGCTTTCTCATGTGGCGCTTAGTGGGCTCTCTGTGTGCCAGGCAGTGAACGGGCAAGGCCACCAGCTCCTGTGCATTTATACACTTGCTCCCTCACTTCTGGGCAGCAGTCTTGCCAGAGGTACTCCATATTCAGCCTCTGAATGGCCAGGACACTGACTGCAGCCAGCCTGCCTTGTTTCCCTGGAGCCCTGTGTCTGTCTCCCAAGCCTGTGCAGGGTGAGCGGGCGGCAGGGCCACCCTATGCCGCAGACCCTTCCTGCCACTGCAGTGAGGAGTGTTGTGGTTTGTGCCCAGCCTTTTGCCTTTGCTTTTCCCTTTGTTACGTGTCTGCCACCTTGGAGTGGCTTAATAGTTCAATACTGTGCCTTTTAAAAGCTTGTAAAGTTTAAGTAAAAGCAGTATTAAAAAGTGTGGCACAGCCGGTGATGTCAGGGACCTTATTGGGCACCCTTTGCTCTGAAATGTTTCCTGTGCTCTGAAATGTTCCTCCCCTCGTTGCCTCTACTCTTGTAGCTCCCTTGTTATCACATTTGGCCAAGACTTCGAGGGTATGGGTAAAGGTGCATCTCAAGGGGACAGCAGGTTATATTGCTACTGATGACCACCATCAGTGCAAGTCACTGCAGGGCCTTAACAGATGTCACGTGTCAGTCTTGCCTGGTTCCAGGTGTAAGGACCCTACAAGGAGGGCAGGTTGGTGGGGGCTTAAAAATGAAAGGTGGAACTCTCTAGACAGGTGTAACTGTCTCTCTGGGAAGGTAGAAAGGGGCCAGCTGTGGGCAGCTGTGAGGTGGCCCCTCCACTTGTCATTCCTCTTGCCTGGATGAGGTTGTCTCCCCAGTAAGCCTGTCACACGGGGTGGATGCCAGCAAACAGCAAGTTGTCATTGACAGTGGGCAAGTGTGGCCAACATCAGGGATGTGACCCACAATGATAGATGCCTAATTATCTGTTTAAAAGGAATGCATGGCTTTTGATATCAGCTTAAAAAGTTTTTTGTTATACTTACATTGCTTTTTTGAAAAGAAAAAAAGAAGTGAAAATATAATACAGATAGAGATTTTTGGATGTACTTTATTATAATAAAAACATTTTAGTTGATACTTTATATGAAAACCACCAGAGGAAAAATAATACAGTGAATGCCCATTTAGCTTAAGACACTTTACTTCCCAATACAATTTTTCTTTTATTATTATTTAGCGCACGTGAGAGACACAGACAGGAAAGAAGAGAGATGAGAAGCCTCAGTTCTTAGTTGCAACACCTTAGTTGTTCATTGATTGCTTTCTCATATGTGTCTTGACTGGGGTGGGAGAAGGCTTTAGTCAAGTCAGTAACCCCTTGCTCAAGCCAGGTGACCTCGGGCTTCAAGCCAGTGACCTTTGGGCTCAAGCTAGCGACCATGGGGTCATATGTATGATCCCATGCTCAAGCTGGCAACCCTGTGCTCAAGCTGGTGAACCTGTGCTCAAGCCAGATGAGCCCGCGCTCAAGCTGGTGACCTCTGGGTTTTTAACCCGGGTCCTCAGCATTCCAGGCCAACGCTCTATGCACTGCACCACCGCTTGGTCGGGTCAGGCACTTCCCAATACAGTTGAAGCTACATGCGCCCTCACTGCTCCCTGGGGTTATCATCACCCTGAATTTACACTTTATTATTTCCACCCACTTAATTCTTTTTATTTTGTGACCCAGGCCTCATAGATTTTTGTGCTGTGAGATGAGAAATAAGTACTGCTTATAATTCTGAGTTTCACTAGTGATACTGAAGTGTGGAAAAGAAAGGCTCTGAACATGAATAATTTTTGGCAAAACTTACTTTCTCTAAAACAAAGAGACTTTTAGCAGAACTTACTTTTTCTGAAAATACTCCCTATTCCTGGCCTTGAGGTTGGTTTCCCAGACTGTAGCCTTGGGCTAGCTTTGCAAAGTTGCAGGTGCTCTCAGAATGTTTCTCCCTGAATTAACCCTATAGATCAGTGGTCCCCAACCTTTTTTGGGCCACGGACCGGTTTAATGTCAGAAAATATTTTCACGTACTGGCCTTTAGGGTGAGATGGATAAATGTATCACGTGACCGAGACAAGCGTCAAGAGTGAGTCTTAGACGGATGTAACAGAGGGAATCTGGTCATTTAAAAAAAATAAAACATTGTTCAGACTTAAATGTAAATAAAACGGAAATAATGTAAGTTATTTATTCTTTCTCTGAGGACCGGTACCAAATGGCCCACAGACCGGTACCGGTCTGCGGCCCGGGGGCTGAGGACCACTGTTATAGATAAACGTTGTAAGAAAGCTTGTTTCATTGCTCTGTTTTACTGCTATGCTTTCTCTCCTCCCCATTCCTCAATCAGTATGTAATTCTGCCTATAAAACCTAATTACAGGCCTGACCTGTGGTGGCGCAGTGGATAAAGCGTCGACCTGGAAATGCTGAGGTCGCCGGTTCAAAACCCTGGGCTTGCCTGGTCAAGGCACATATGGGAGTTGATGCTTCCAGCTCCTCCCCCCCCCTTCTCTCTCTCTCTGTCTCTCCTCTCTCTCTTTCTCTCTCTGTCTCTCCCTCTCCTCTCTAAAATGAATAAATAAAAAAAAAACAAAAAAAAACAAAAAAAACACCTAATTACAAACTGCAGTCGGGGCCGCATTGATTTGAAAGACTTCAGCCTGCGTGCAGTCGCGCAGCCGGTTAATTAAAGACTCCTTAATTTCTTAATTTGGCTAATAGATTGTGTGTGTGGCAAGATGTTTGTTTCTCTCTGTTCCATTACAACAGTGCTTATGGTCAGAAAGAGCTGTTCTTGAAAATGGGCTTGTGGCTGCTCTGCTACCTCAGGTGGTAAGAGAATGGTTGGGGTCAGTTCAAGGGCCGACTCCTGGTGGGTTATACTCCCTTACCTTCTCTTCCTTCTGCCTGACCTGCTGGGTGGCATGACCTGTCCCGGTCCCAGAGCAGAGCATAGGCTGGTCCCTGTCCACCTTTGCTGCAGAGCTGGCTTCACTCAGGCATTTTCTCTCTGCCCTGAGCATCTCTGTACTGCTTCAAACACCTTGACATGAGCCCTGCTCTAAAAATAGCAGCCCTAGCCAGCTCTCTGTCTCCCCTCTCCTGGGCCTGTCCCATCTCTTGCCAGCACCCTGCCCCATGAACAGTGGGACAGGGTCACACTACACTGTGCTGCCACACAAGGTCTGGTGAATAGATGGGCTGTGCCCAGCAGACGGATTGCATTTATATTCAGGCTTGTGAAGTCTTCTTTTCACTCTGCCAGGAGCCTTTTCTTTTGCTTACAGAAGTGCTTGGTTCTACCTCACCCCTCCTTTACAGATGCCCCTTTGCCGCCCTGTGTTAACTGAAATATGCCTGGTTCTCCTAGGAGAGCCAGAGGCCTCAAAATGGAGTGAGTCCTGTCTCTACACATCCTAAATCTCTTTGCAGAAGTGGGCTCCAGACCCCCTTCCTCCTTGATTCACAACTGTGCCATCCTCTCCACTTCCTGTCACTGCCCTCTATACCTCCAGGTTACCCACTCTCTAGAGAGGACTGGGTACCCACCTCTGAAGTACTGTCACCTCTGACAACTTTTGTCTGCAGGGGCATCTTGTGTCACTAAGCCCATGCCTCAGCTGCCTGGCCCGTGGTCATTCCTGAAATTGCCCCCAGCCCCTGTTGCCCACCCCTTCCGAACTTCTACCTGGCTGTGCACCCTTCCCCTGGCTCCCCCTCTCCTTCCTGTCACTTCCACTAAAGCTTCATGTCCAATGGCCTTGAAGTACAGGAATGACCAAGCTCCAGTCACTGCCCTAAAGGACCAATGTGGAGTGTGACAGTTTTCATGTGACCAGGGTGATGGAGGAGGTGTTCACAGAGTACTATGAGAAGGTGGGGTAAGGGCAGGGCATTTGAGGCAGCTCCGGAAGGAGAGCTCTTTCTGCAGTATCTGGGGGGTGCAGAGAGAGGAAGTAGCCTGGAGGCAACGTGAGAAGGGCATTGTGGATAAAAAATAAAATCATACTACTTGCCGTGTTAACGTTTTAATAAATTGATATTTTCTTCTAGCTTTTCCATTGTGTGTGTGTGTGCTTCTATGTATTTATATTGGTGGATCTTAGAATTTACTTTTTCACTTGTCAGGTTCTTATAAACTTCTGATTTCTGTTTCAAATGTCTGTTTAGTAAGTATTTCACCGTGTGATTAAACCATCATTTACTGTTTCCCTGACCAGCATTTAGGCTGCTATTAAATGTTTTTTTAATTTTTTTTTTTTTTTTTTTTTTTGTATTTTTCTGAAGCTGGAAACGGGGAGAGACAGTCAGACAGACTCCCGCATGCGCCCGACCGGGATCCACCCGGCACGCCCACCAGGGGCAACGCTCTGCCCACCAGGGGGCGATGCTCTGCCCCTCCGGGGGCGTCACTCTGCCGCGACCAGAGCCACTCTAGCGCCTGGGGCAGAGGCCAAGGAGCCATCCCCAGCGCCCGGGCCATCTTTGCTCCAATGGAGCCCCGGCTGCAGGAGGGGAAGAGAGAGACCGGGAGGAAGGAGGGGGGGGTGGAGAAGCAAATGGGCGCTTCTCCTATGTGCCCTGGCCGGGAATCGAACCCAGGTCCCCCGCACGCCAGGCCAACGCTCTACCGCTGAGCCAACCGGCCAGGGCCTAAATCTTGCAGTTTATGTTATAAACTATATAATGGCATGAATAATGCTGTAGGGAGCATCCCTGTCTGAGGTCCTGCTAGGGATCAGGAACGTCCCTGTGGCTACTTATAGCACCCCCCCCCCCCAACATGCACACGCAGTGGCAGAGTGAAGTCAAGCTCCTGCACATCAACTGGGGACAGATGGCTGGACCCAAAGGGGAATGACCTCATTCCATGTGCAGTTCTAGCCTTCCCACTTAACAGAGACCATTCTGACTATGACCACAACCGCACAGGGTCCTCAACTTTGCCTGTATGACTATTATCTTCCTTGGAAGGCATATTTTAGATTTAAGTTTAAAAAAATACATGTGTGTGAAGATATTGATGCAGTCTTTACAATATGGTAATTGTGCAGCCTGGTAACAGCATGGAATCTGTTTATAATCTCACATATAAGTGCAGAAGCAGGATGTTACTACACCTTTATACTATACTACCCATCTTGTTGTGTAAACTTTACACACGTAACATAGGCTTCAGTGAAGGCGTGGTTATGAATGGGGTCCCACTTTATTTTCCGAGCTTGCTGTAAGGGAACTATGGTAATAATTTCTTTTTTAAAAGTTTTTGTGTTTACTGTTCTTGAAAGCCCAGGGTGGGTGCTGGGGTAAGCTGGCTTCAGGTCAGCCAGTGCATGCCTGGTTGTTCCTCCTTAGGGCCAGCTGTTGCTCAGGGGCTACACCGCTGTAGCTCTTCTGGTGAAGGTTCCTTCAGTTTGTTGATTTCAGAGTAGAAGCATTTTATTAATTGATTTTACAATAAGACTTTTGGGAATTTTTTCATTTGGTATTCTTTTAATGGTTAATCCAGAGATTTGTTGTTACCTCTTTTCTTTAGGTAAATCTGTAACTGAGAAAATCGGGGCTGGAAACACCTTGTCTAAAGAACTAAAGTGTGCTTGCTGTTTGCTAACCACCTAAATTGAATATTTCTCTTTTTCATAAAAATTATTTAGGTTTTATTGAATGAGTTACTGTTTACTAAAATGAGGGGAGGAAGGCCTCCTGATGAGAAGGTTAAATTAGAAACAGGGTTATTTAAACATTTGAATCATATCTTAGTGAGGACTTGCCTCATCTGCACAGCAGACCAAGGCTGTTGTCCATGGTCCCCAGCAGATTTCTCTTCCCTGATTCTGCCCTATGGTAAAAGAGTCCATTTCTAGCTTTTTCTTTCTTTCTCCTGGGAATCTTCATGGGGTACGGTAATTATGTTGACTGACCTCTTATTTTCCTGGAGCCTCACTAATATATTACGTAGGCCGAGTTTTACGGAAATTGGCATACATGGCAGGCACTCTCCCAGGCGGTCTGAGAAGCCAGTGTGGCCCTGCGGTGTTTTGGGAAGCAGCAGAGGCGCTGTGAAGTGCTCTGGGTCCCACAGTCTGGGAGGTTTGGAAATCCTCATCCTTATCCAGGCCAGCCCCCTGCTTTTTTCCTGCTCTTGGTCCTGTTCTGAGAGGGAACACTCCTCAGTCTTTCCCGCCTTTGGTATCAGCCTGTGTATTCCTTCTGCAGCAGGGTTTGTCTTGATGGGCTTAGAAGGAGTAGAAACCATTGACTGGCAGGTGAGCCAGAAGAAGCGAAACCCTAATTAGAACAGTCTGGAGCTCCCTGGAGTTGCCCAAAGGCCCTTCAGTTGGGGGTAGGCAAAGCAGTCCCAAGTCACAGAGTTTTTAGGTCATGGAGCTAGATTCCTACAGCCGAATTTCATCCGAGTCTAGGAATAGAGGTCAGATCTTAGAAGGCTAGGTACATGATGGCAATGCAGTCACTTCTCCAGTGTCTGATTGCTTCACTCCTGATGGCCTCTGCTGGGAGGAGTCTGCTGGCTCTGACCTGGGGCCCTTGAGACTGTGAGCCTAGCCAACAGCAGGAGGTAGGCAAGAGGGGAGACTGAAGCCAACACCAGGCTGCCCAGGAATGGATTGGCTCCTGCGGAGGCCAGCAGTAGCTGAGTAGTGCTCTCTGGGGGGATAAAGTATAGGTTTTCATTCTTGATCTTAGAAAAATAAATAAAGGCTAGTAGATTCAGAGCTAAGATTATTTTTAAATAAACTTTTAAATTTTAGAATAGTTTCAGGTTTACGGAAAAGTTACAAAGATAGTACAGAGTTCCCCTATATTGTCCCTCCTACCAACCTCCCATGTTGTTAACATCTGACATTATCCTGGCACAAGTGGTGCCTGCCTTTTCTTTTTTTTTCTTTTTTCTCTTTTCTCTTCTCTTCTCTTTTCCTTTCCTTTCTTTTCCTCTTTCTTTCTTTCTTTCTTTCTTTCTTTCTTTCTTTCTTTCTTTCTTTCTTTCTTTTTCTTTCTTCTTAAGATAGAGGGACAGACAGACAGGAAGGGAGAGAGATGAGAAGCATCAACTCAGTTGCGGCACCTTAGTTGTTTATTGATTGCTTCTCATACATGCCTTACCAGAGTGCTCCCGGTGAGCCAGTGACTCCTTACTCAAGTCAGCAACCTTGGGCTTCAAGCCAGTGACCTTTGGGCTCAAGTCAGCGACCTTTGAGCTCAAAACAGTGGCCATCGGCTCATGTCTATGGTCCCATGTTCAAGTAGGTGACCCTGCGGTCAAGCCGGATGAGATCATGCTCCAAGCCAGTGACCTTGGGGTTTTGAACCTGGGTCCTCAGCATCCCAGGCCAATACACTATCCACTGTGCTACCACCTAATCAGGTGAATTTTTAAAAAATTTTTAGTTATTGATTTTAGCCAGAGAGGAAGAGAGAGAGAGAGAGACAGGAAAATCAATCTGCTCCTGTATGAGCCCTGACCAGGGATTGAATGGCAACCTCTGCACTTTGGGCTGATGCTCCAACCAAGGGAGCTATCTGGCCAGGGCACAAGTGTTGCATTATTAACTAAAAGTCCATATATTTAGGTTGCCTTCATTTTGTTTTTTTTTGTTTGTTTGTTTTTTTAATCTAATGTCCTTTTTCTGTCCCAGGATCCTATCCAGGATACCACATTACATTTAGTCATTTTCTTTTCTCTTGGTTGTGAGAGTTTCTCAGACTTTCCTTGTCTTTAATGACCTTTACAGTTTTGAGGAATAATGTTCATATGTGTATAGAATGCCCTTCATTTTGGATTTGTCTGATGTTTTTCTCATGATTATACTGGGGTTATGGGTTTTGGGGAGGAAGACAACACATATGAAGTGCTCTTCTGGTCACATCATGGGTAAATACTGTAAAAATGACTGTCCTAGTTAATGTTGACCTTGATCACCTGGTTGAGGTGGTGTTTGTCACGTTGATCTACTGTAAAGTTACTCTCCCTACCTCCCCTGTAGTGTTCTCTTTGGCCACGATGGGAGTTAGAGTTCACCTCTTTGAAAGGACAGGGGTATTTACATAAATTTGGAATTCTTTTATATGGGACATTTGCCTCTTCTCCATGTATGTGTTTATTTAGTCATTTATGTCAGGATGGGCTCATGGATATTTATTTTGTACTTTGGGTTCTAATCCAGTACCAGGTTGTTAATTTCGTTGCTCAATTTGTGTCATTGGGAGTTCTTTTTTTTTTTCAGTTTCAAATTTTATTTCATTAACTTAAAAGTGAACAAAATGTTAAAAAAAAGTGAAAAAAATGTGTTTCAAATCTTACTAAACCCATTTATCTGAACAAGTTTACATAGAGGCCAGATATAGGATTTCAAGTAACTTCTGATAAAGTCCATTGTCCATTTAAAAATAAGCTTCTTTCTTCCACAAAAACTGCATTGAAAAGGCAAAAAATATATTTCTTTTATACTGCAAAAGAACTAGATGCAAACTTCTGGTATAAATTTCATTGTGAACCCTGATGCTGAAGCTGGGAGGCACAAATGTTCATAGTTTGGTAAAATGATACAAAAAGATTTCGTCTGATGCTGAAGCTGGGAGGCACAAATGTTCATAGTTTGGTAAAATGATACAAAAAGATTTCGTTTCTCTCAGATACAAATCAGAAGCCTCCATTTGTGTCTCTTACAGTAGTACCACATACTTGATTCTCATACCAGGTCACTTTTTCTTCTTTCCTTTCCCTTTTTTACTTCCCTCTCCTTGTTGAAGACTTTGGTCACCACTTCCTGTTTTTTGTGTTCTTGTTTTTAGTTTAGGAATCATTTCTGCTACGTACAACATTACTGATTTACCTTACTTAGGGGGATTGGCCTGCCCTCCGCCATGGTCTTCTTGTTATTTAAATAAGCAGGATATATACAAATAAACCTGTCCTGGTCCACCGGGATCACGCTGCGGGGCAAGCCATCTCCACCCTCGCCCAGTCTGGTGGGACACGACCACACAGCCCACCGGAAATCGGCTCTCGGGAGTTCTTTCAGTTGGTTCCTGTGCCCCTTTGACATCCCGATTTTATGGGTTTTATTTTTATTTTCTTTATTTATAAATTAAATTTAATGGGGTGACATTGATCAATAAGAAGAGTACATCGGTTTCAAGTGAACATCTCTATAGCATTTGAACTTTGATTGAGTTGGTGCCCATCTCCCAAAATCAAGTCATTTTCTGTCACTGTATATTTGTCTCTCTTTACTTTGCTCCCTCTACCCCCTCTTCCTGCTACCCACTTTACTTTTATCTATGTCCATGAGTCTCAGTTTTATATATCACCTATGTGTGAAATCATACAGTTCTTAGCTTTTCTGATATACTTATTTCACTTATAATATTTTCAAGGTCCATTCATGTTGTTGTAAATGGTAATATGTCATCATTTTTTATGACTGAGTAGTATTCCATTGTATATATGTACCACATCTTTATGCAATCCCCTATTGAGGGACACTTTGGTTGTTTCCATATCTTGGCCACTGTGAATAACGCTGCTATGAACATGAGGCTGCATGTGTCTTTGTGTACCAGTGTTTTTGAGCTTTTTGGGTATATGCCCAGTAGAGGGATTGCTGGGTCATATGGTAGTTCTATTCTTAGTTTTTTGAGGAACCACCATACTTTCTTCCATAATGGCTATAGCAGTTTACATTCCCACCAGCAGTGCATGAAGGTTCCTTTTTCTTCACAGCCTCTCCAACACTTGTTACTACCTGTCTTGTTGATAACGGCCAATCTAATAGGTGTGAGGTGGTATCTCATTGTAGTTTTGATTTGCATTTCTTGAATAGCTAGCGAGATGGGCATCTTTTCATATGTCCATTTTTATGTCTTCTTGGGAGAAGTGTCTGTTCAGGTCCTCTCCCCATTTTTAAATTGGATTATTTGCTTGTTTGTTGTTGAGCTTTGTGAGTTCTTTATTCATATTTTGGATATTAACCCCTTATCAGAGCTTTTTTTGTTGAATATCTTCTCCCATTTGGTTGGTTGCCTTTTTGTTTTGTTACCAGTTTCTTTTGCTGTGAAGAAGCTTTTTAGTTAAATATAGTCCCATTCATTTATTGTTGCCTTTACTTCCTTTGCCTTTGGGGTCAAATTCTAAAAATGTTCTCTATGGCCAAGGTCCATAAGTTTAGTACCTATGTTTTCTTCTATGTATTTCAGATCTTATATTTAGGTATTTGATCTATTTTGAATTAATTTTTGTGAATGAGGGAAAGGTGTAGTCAGGTTTCATTCTTTTGCATGTGCCTTTCCATTTTCCCCAGCACCATTTATTAAAGAAGCTTTCTTTTCTCCATTATGTGTTCTTGGCTCCTTTGTCAAAGATTATTTGTCCATATAGATGTGGTTTTATTTGTGGGCTTTCAATTCTGTTTTATTGGTCTGTATGTCTGTTTTTCTGCCAATATCATGCTGTTTTGATTATCGTGACTTTATAGTATAATTTGAAGTCAGGTAGTGTGATACCTCTGGCTTCATTTTTTTTTCTCAGGATTGTTTTGGCTGTTTCGGTTCTTTCATAATTCAACATGAAATCTGGTGATTTTTTTTCTATTTATTTAAAAAATGACATTGGGATTTTAATGGGGATTGCATTAAATTTGTATTTGCTTTGGGTAATATGGCCATGTTAACTATGTTGATTCTTTCTATCCATGAACATGAAATATTTTTCCATTTCATTGTCTTTTTCAATATTTTTAAATAATGCTCTGTAGTTTTCAGAATATAAATCCTTCACATCTTTTGTTAAATTTATTCCTAGATATTTTATATTTTTTGTTGCAATTGTAAAAGGAATTTTTTCAATTCCTTTTCTGAAGTTTCATAGTTGGCGTATAGGAAAGCAGTAGACTTTTGTACATTGATTTTGTATCCTGCAACTTTATTGTATTTGTTTATTGTTTCTAATAGTTTTTTGGTGGAGTCTTTGGGGTTTTCTTTATATAGGAGCATGTCATCTCCAAAGAGTAATAATACCTTTACTTCTTTCCCAATATGGTTGCCTTTTATTTCTTTCTTTTGCCTGATTGTTCTGTCTAGAAATTCCAGTGCTATCTAGACTAAGAGTGGAGAGAGTGAACAGAGTGGAGAGAGTGAACATCCTAGCTTGTTCCTGATTTTAGAGGAAAAGCATTAAATTTTCACCATTTAGTATGATATTGGCTGATGGTTTGTCATATATGCCTTTATTATGTTGAGGTACTTTACTTGTATACTCATTTTATTGAGTGTTTTAATCATAAGTGGATGTTGTATCTTATCGAATGCCTTTTCTACATCTATTGATAGGTTCATACGATTTTTGTCCTTTGGTGTATTACATTGATTGGATTACATATGTTGAATGATCCTTGTGTTCCTAGAATGAATACCACTTGATCATGATGTATTATTAATGTGTGGTTGTATTCGATTTGCTAGTTTTTTGTTTAGGATTTTTGCATCTGAATTCATTAGAGAATATTGGTCTCTAGTTTGTTGGGTTTGTTTTTTTTTTGTGGTGTCCTTGCCAAGCATTGGTTTCAGGGTTATGTTGGCCTCATAAAATGTGTTAGAGAGTATTGCTTCTTCTATTTTTTGGAAGACTTTGAGAAGGATAGGTACCAAATCTTCTTTGAATGGTAGATTTTCATTAGTGTAGCCATCTGGTCCTGGTCTTTTATTTTGGGGGAGGTTTTTGATAGTTGTTTCTATTTCCTCACTGTTTATTGCACCATTTAGTTGTGACTCATTCAAGGAAGATTGTGTAGTTCTAAGAAGATATTCATTTCTTCTAGATTGTTGAATTTGGTGGTATATAGTCTTTCATAGTATTCTAGTATGATCCTTTGTATATCTATGATGTCTGTGGTAATTTCTCCTCTTTTATTTTGGATTTTGTCTATATGAGTCATTTTTCTTTTTCCTTATTGAGTCTAGCCAGAGGTTGGTCAAGTTTTGAGCTTTTCAAAGAACCAGATTTTGTTGTATTTTTAAAATTTATTTTGTTTTCTATTTTATTTAGTTCTATTCTAATTTTTACTATTTCCTTTCTTCTGACTTTGGATTGCTTTTGTTCTTCTTTTTTGAATTCTTTAAGATGTAATGTTAGGTTGTTTACTTGGGATTTCTTTTGTTTCTTGATATAAGCCTGTAATGATATACACTTCCCTCTTATTATTGCTTTTGCTGCATCCCAGAAGTTTTGATATGCCATGTTGTCATATGTCTCATTTGTCTGTATATATCTTTTTTTTTTTAATTTATTTTTTTTTCATTTTTTCCGAAGCTGGAAACGGGGAAGCAGTCAGACAGACTCCCACATGCGCCCAACCAGGATCCACCCGGCATGCCCACCAGGGAGCGATGTTCTGCCCCTCTGGGGCATTGCTCTGTTGCATCCAGAGCCATTCTAGCGCCTGAGGCAGAGGCCACAAAGCCATCCCCAGCGCCCGTGCCATCTTTGCTCCAATGGAGCCTTGCTGCGGGAGGGGAAGAGAGAGACAGAGAGGAAGGAGAGGGGGAGGGGTGGAGAAGCAGATGGGCGCTTCTCCTGTGTGCCCTGGCCAGGAATCGAACCCGGGACTCCTGCACACCAGGCCGATGCTCTACCGCTGAGCCAACCGGCCAGGGCCTCTGTATATATCTTTTGATCTCAGCTTTTATTTCTTCTTTGACCCAGTCATTTTTAAGAATTATGTTGTTTAATGTTCACATTTCAGTGGATTTCCCCTTTTCCTTTTTTTTTTTTTAAGGTGAGAGGAGGGGAGCTAGTAAAACAGACTCCCGCATGAC
This sequence comes from Saccopteryx leptura, assembly GCF_036850995.1. Taxonomy (NCBI): domain Eukaryota; kingdom Metazoa; phylum Chordata; class Mammalia; order Chiroptera; family Emballonuridae; genus Saccopteryx; species Saccopteryx leptura. The sequence continues at coordinate 220,839,094 of NC_089505.1, read as the reverse complement.
CCCTGGCTGGGATTTCTTAACCAGCAACCCTATCTGGGGCCAATGCTTGAGTGCTGCACTATTTTTAGTACCTGAGGCTGATGCACTCCAACAGAGCTATCCTCAGCTCCTGGGGGCTGACACTCAAACCAGTTGAGCCACTGGTTTGGGAGGGGAAGAGGAGGAAAGGAGAGAAACAGATGGTCATGTCTGCTGTGTACCCTGATTAGGAATTGAACCTGGGGTGTCCATATACTGGGCTGACACTCTATCCACTGAGCCACTGGCCAGTGCTATTAGTGGGTTTCTTTACTTCCCTTTTGCAGTTGAATTCTAATTTCAAAGCCTTGTGGTCAGAGAATATGTTTGGTATATTTTCAATCTTGTTGAATTTATTGAGGTTAGTTTTGTGGCCCAATATATGGTCTATCCATGAGAATGTATGTATGTATGTATTTATTTATTTATTTTATTTTTATAGAAACAGAGAGTCAGAGAGAGGGATAGACAGAGACAGACAGACAGGAATGTAGAGAGATGAGAAGCATCAATCATCAGTTTTTTGTTGTGACACCTTAGTTGTTCATTGATTGCTTTCTCATATGTGCCTTGACTGCAGGCCTTCAGCAGACCGAGTAACCTCTTGCTCGAGCCAGCGACCTTGGGTCCAAGCTGGTGAGCTTTTGCTCAAACCAGATGAGCCCGCACTCAAGCTGGTGACCTCTGGGTCTCGAAGCTGGGTCTTCTGCATCCCAGTTCGATGCTCTATCCACTGTGCCACTGCCTGGTCAGGCTATCCTTGAGAATGTTTCATGCACACGGGAAAAGAATGTATAATCTGATTTTTTGGGACAAAATGTTCTGTAAATGTGTGTTAGGTCCATTTGGTCTAGTGTGTCATTTATGGCTGATATTTCTTTATTGATTTCTGTTTGGATGATCTATCTAATCTGTCAGTGATATATTGAGATCTCCAAATATGAAAGTGTTTTTGTCTATTTCTCTTTTTTGTTCTGTTAGTAGATGTCTTATATATTTTGGTATTCTCTGATTTGGTCCATATATATGAAGAAGTATTATGTCTAATTGATATAATGTCCCCTTTACTATTATGAAATGTCCATCTTTGTCTCTTGTTACCTTTGTTGTCTTGAAGTCAGTATTGTCAGTTGTAAGTATGGCTACACTTGCTTTTATATTGGGTATTATTTGCATGAAGAATTATTTTCCAATCTTTCACTTTGAGTCTGCTTTTGTCCTTGCAGCTTAGATGTGTTTCCTGAAGACAGCATATGGTTGGGTTTTGCTTTTTGATCCAGTCTGCTACTCTGTGCCTCTGTTTTGGTGAGTTCAGTCCATTTATGTTTAGGGTAATTATTAATATATGAGGATTTCTTATAGCCATTTTATGTTTAGTATTTTGGTAGCTGTTCTGTGTGTCTCTGGTTCTATTTCTTTGTGTTTCTCTCAGTTGTTTTTGTTTGATGGTATTCCATGCTGCTTTCCTTATTTCCTCTTTTTTTTTTTTTTAAGCTATGTATTTCAGTTTCAGGTTTTTTTGTGGGTGGTTACTGGTAGTTTATTGAGAAAAAATTTTCACAGGTACAAGAGTCGTTTGTCTTATGAATGCTTCTGTGCTCCATTTTCCTTTGCTACTTCAGACCTTTATCTTCTCCTCTTTTATGTTATTGTTATCACAGATTGTCCTTGTTTGTACTGTGACCTTTTTAGAACTTTTACTTGTAGTTTTGACTTGTTTTGTTCTTTGTATCTGGTATAATACCCCTCCCCACTGTGTATTTCCTGCAGTGGGGGTTTTCTGGTGATAAATACCCTCAGCTTCTGTATGTTTGGAAAAGTTTTTATTTCTCCTTCATATTTAAAGGATAACTTTGATGGATATAGTATTCTTGGCTGCTAATTTTTTTTTTAAGTACTTTGAATGTTTGGGTCCACTGTCTTCCAGCTTGTAGAATTTCTGCTGAGGAGTCTGATGATAATCTGATGGGCCTTCCTTTATATGTTGTTCTTTATTTTCCTTAGCTGCCTTGAAGATTTTTTGTCATTGATTTTTGACTATTTTATTACAATATACCTTGAAGAAGGAATGTTAGGGTTGAGAAAACTAGGAATTCTGTTTGCTTCTTGAATTAGAGGCTCTACCTCTTTCCATAGGCTTGGGAAAGTCTCATCAATTATTTGAATAGGCTTTCCATTTCCTTCTCTCTTCCTCTTCTTCTGAAATAGCCATTATTCTTATATTGCTTTCTGGTGGAGTCAGACCATTCTAGTAGAGCTCTCTTATTTATTTATTTTTTTAAAATTCTTGAGTCTCTCTCTTCTTCCTTTTGTATCATCTCTAGTTACCTATTTTCAATGTCACTGATTCTCTTCTCTCTCTGATCTGTTCTGTTAGCTAAACTTACTAGCTCATTGAGTTCTTTATCTCTGTTTTTAAAGTTTCAATCTCCTTGGTGAGGAACTCATTTTGTTTTCTGAGCTTATTAAGTTGCCTTTCAGTGTTTTCTTGTGTCCCATTGAGTATTTTCAGAATTTCAATTTTGAATTCTCCATCATTTAACTACAGGGTTTCCATGTGATTGAGACTGCTTTCTGGAGATTTTTTATTTTCTTTCTGAATTGCATCTCTTACTTGGGTAGCATTGGTATTTGTATTTTTGTTTTCTGTGGATTTTTTTGTTTGTTTTTTTGCCTTGTGGGCATTTGAGAGTGATATTGTTAAGAAATCAAAGAAAAAAAAATAAACAAAAAATGAAAATAAAAAATTTAAAACTAAAAATAAATATAAAATAAAAAGAGAAAAATCACAAAAACAAAGAACAAAAACCAAGTAAGCACAGGATTTAAAAACAACAACAAAAATATGAAATAAAAACAAAAAAAATAGAAGAAAAGAAAATCCGTTCCAAACACTCAAGCAAACAGAACAGGATTTCCAAGAGGTTTTTTAAAAAAATTTTTTCTTGTAGGCAGTATTGGATTACATATTTTAGCTTTGTGAAATTCCCAGGCTCACCTCTGCTGAGAAGCTGCTGTCGTGATGATGGGTGGGGCATGCTGTGAGGTTTACTGCTTTAGCAATGGTGATCTGAGTCCTCGGTACTATTCCTCCCTGTGTTCCAACAGACCAGAGGGCCAGACACAGAGAACCTCTGCTCTACAGGGGAAGTAGTGGTCTTGTAGAACTAGCTATGGGGTTTGTCTCTGCCACTCTCCATTCCTGCAAGGGGAAGTGGCAGGATCTAGGAGGCTGGGGGCCATACTTTGTTTTTCTCTGTCTTTGTGCAAGTGTGTGGTGCTAGCAGAACCACTGGGGGAACACTGGCTGTGACCCCTCATTCTGAGGCTGCTTTGGTTTAGTATTTTCCCCATTTGCCTCAATTTCTTCACTCTTCTCAGCAGAAGAAGACCCAGTCACCCTGAGTTTCTCCATTCTCCAGAGCACTGGAAGAAAAATAACTCAGTCTGGATTTCTCTTCTCTCCAGAGCCTCAGCCTGTGCATCTTACCCTCTCCCCCCTTCTGAGCCCTCCTTTAGTGATTTGTGCATGGATCTTTTAGGCAAGTGTGTGAGTACAGCTGGGGTTCCTTTGCTGGGTTGCAGCTGTTAAATTTGTTGAAATTTTAAGGGGAGAGATCAGGGGTATCTCTCACACAGCCATTACTCTGATATCATCCCTATTTTTAATTTGTTAAAGCATGTTATGCCTTTCTGGCTCTGCAGGATGCTTCTAGGATCATCTTATATGTTTTCTGCCCCAGCCCTAGAACCAGCCATTTTTCCAAGGAACCCTCATCGTTTTTATTGGAGAACAGTGTTAGAGACAGAGATCTGGGCACAGAGTGGTTCCAGTTATTGTCATTTCAGTTTCTATATACTCAACTTAGCAACAAAGCCAAAACCTGTAAGTAGCAATATTAGTAGGAAATAACTGAAAATCTCTTTCCATTTACCAGCTCTGTACCCTTGGGCTCTACAGACATAGTTTGTGTTTGTAAACTTGATGTACACCTCTTCCTGTGTCTGAACTTGTCTCTGTTCTGGTGATATCTTTATGCACAGGCTCTCATGCCAACTCTGCACACATACCATATTGCTGGCTTATGGTAAAGATGCAGTGAGCAGATCTTTAAGAAAATGATACTGCTCTCCAAGTCCTGTAGTGGCTCTTGATCAAAAGCAATAAAGTCTAATCTGAGAAAAGAACCTGATGAAAAAGAATATTTAGACACATGATGAGCTATGTAGACAGGAAACCCTCTCTCCTTGGAGAGAGGGTTTACTTGAGGCTGGGGTTCAGGGAGAGGAGGATGGGGTGGTGGTGGCTCCTGCAGGCTGAGTGGGGTGGGGAGTGTTGTGGGAATGGTAATGTGGAAACTACGAGATAGGGGACTGATGGAAGTCTTGCCCCTCAACCTAAAGACTCTGGACTCTTGCCTTTAAATGAGTGCATGTGTTTGTCAGTGATGTAATCTTTAGCTCTCTGCTAGGAGTTCAGGGCTGGTGGCAAGCAGACTTGGAAATACTTGATTGGGCCTCAAGAGAAACCTTAGGATTGAGGGAGTTAGGCATCATCTACTAGATGGCCCAGTGGATAAAACTGGGAAGGTGCAGGAGAATGGAGGCCCACATGAAGACTAGGCCTGGCCTGCACCCTGTCTCTGTCCCTGTGATTATTATTATTGTTGGCAAAGAGAGATGCCTCTCTCATGCTGAATAGACTCTAATGGCCACTGGGACACTAAAGTCAAGCTTGCAACTCTCATTTACACACTATCTGTGGATACCACCGGTTTTAATGGTTTAGGGTCTTGGTGATTCTGGACCACTGTTTTGGAATCTTGAGGCACCCAGACTCCTTTGACAGTCTCATTCTTAGGGAAATTTGTCCCTAAAGTTTTCTTCTTGGCAGAGCAAACTCTGCTCCTCACTTCCTGAGGTTGAGAGGATGCATGGGAATGTGCCCACCCCCACCCCCAACTATGGGTACATAACTTATCTCTTGGGGGGGGATGGTGTGAGGCATCTTTAACTGTTTAGTCTGAGTTTTTGTCCTTGGATGACATGGTATTTCATGTAGGGTTTTTATATCTTTTCCCTATGCAACCACCAAGTTCTGACTGCCCTTTCTGCTCTGTCTATATGAAATTAACCTCTTCATAGGATCCATGTGCATGTGGGGTGACATGGACAGTCTGGAAAGACCCAGTGCTGGCATTGATCCAGGGGTCCTTCTGATCTCATAGGTTTGGTGATGGGGCCTCATTGAGAGCTGTGGTGATGGTGAGAAATGTGCTGGTTCTGCGTGTGTCTCCAGGACTTGTTTGATGGGTCGTAAGTGGGGGAAAGAGGGACTGATGGAGGAAGCAAGGAAGACTCCATGTTTTTTGGTGTGGCCCACCTGGAGAATAGTGATGCTGTTTGCTGAAACGAAGAAGACCAGAGGTAGAATAGAAGGGAACAAGGAGCAGCATTGACAGTTCCAGAGAGTTGAGTGTGGCCTCTTGAAGGGCTGGGTTTTCTGCCAATTTCTTTTCTTTCTTTTTTTTATTTTTTATTTTTCTGAAGCTGGAAACGGGGAGAGACAGTCAGACAGACTCCTGCATGCACCCGACCGGGATCCACCCGGCGCGCCCACCAGGGGCAATGCTCTGCCCACCAGGGGGCGATGCTCTGCCCCTCCAGGGTGTCGCTCTGCCGCGACCAGAGCCACTCTAGCGCCTGGGGCAGAGGCCAAGGAGCCATCCCCAGCGCCCGGGCCATCTTTGCTCCAATGGAGCCTTGACTGCGGGAGGGGAAGAGAGAGACAGAGAGGAAGGAGGGGGGGTGGAGAAGCAAATGGGCGCTTCTCCTATGTGCCCTGGCCAGGAATCAAACCCGGGTCCCCCGCACGCCAGGCTGACGCTCTACCGCTGAGCCAACTGGCCAGCGCTCAATTTCTTTTCTTGTCATGCATATTCCTTGTCATGCAGGAATCTCTAAAAAGAGGGGAGAAGATGGTTTCAGAAACAGTACCTGGCTTTGGAAAATGGAACCCATGTGAATGTGAAGTTACCCATGTGAGGGCCACAGTGTCTGTCCCACAGTGATTTTCAGTTGAGCCTTGCAGAGGTACCCAAAGTCTCTGCACCTTGGTGTCACCTTAAATATGGAGGAATAGTCTGAGATTTTGGGGAAGGGTGTTTGACAGGTCGCTGGTTAAGTATCAGGTACTTCTGGAGGTGTTTGTATTTGGTTCCGTCCTGACCCCTTTTTCATCCTTGTGGGGACGGCTTCCTTCCTCTTGTTCTATTTGAAATTAGGACTCTGCTCCACGTCTCCTTGCCAGAGAATCAACACTGACCTGTGACTCCAGGGACTTCTAGAAGATGAGGTGGGTCAGTGGTGATGGCTAGGTGAGGGGTAGAGAGGTGGTGTCTGCATCTGGCCAAGTAATACAGTCCTTTGGGTGTCACAACAGGTCATACAGTGTTTGCCTTCCAAAATTATTATTTTATAACATATGGACTCTTTGTTTAGAACAAAATAAAACAGTTTCTTAGAAAAGAAGCATTTTAATGCTGACTTTCTAAAAAAAAAATTACAGTGGGGAAAAATAAAAAGTTGCATTTCTTTATGGTAATGGGAAACAAAATCAAAGCCCAAACTAGGTCAAGCAGAGAATAAGTAGGAACAATAAGTTTGGTCTGTGTCTAATTGCAGCTAAGACCCAGTTAATCAAAAACAAGTTGTATTTCCAAAAGGGAGTGGAAAGTGAGCTCTTTGTACCTCCAGAGGATTTTTACATTATGGGTAGTAACATAGTCAGATGGAGGATTTTTTAAAGTTTAGGTCTCTGTTTTTGGCAACTGCCTTCCTGGAAGCTCCCAAGAGTCTGGTAACATGGAAGGCAGGCGGGTCACGTGATCATACATCCCTGGCCCAGTGCAGAAGATAAACTGAGTGCCTTTGAGCCCCTTGGGCCCACATTTAGTGGTGTCTCTTTAAAAGGTGCATGCACACTGACGCGCTGTCACAAATGATTTGGTTTCCAAGCCTCCTGGCCAAGGAGAATCAGCATATTTCAGTTGCCAACAACACTGAAAATTAATGACGTTGATTGCGTGTAGAGAAAGTGAAGCTGTCATAACACATAGGTGTGTAATGATGAGAAAGGAGCAGCAAGCTGAATGCATTTAGTGTGGCACAAGCAGCCTCCGAGAGCCTGATAGAAGGCGCTGGGTGCAGTCATGTACTGAGCCCAGGTATGTGCCTGACCCCGTCCGGGCATGCAGGTCAGGGGCAGAACTGATGTGTGGTATGGGTCTCTTGTTCCGAACAGTTCTTGAAGTCAGGGAAGTGTCATCATATATTTTGGAAGAGTTTTCTTCTACTGTGGTTTGCTTTTTAAAAATTGTCACCCAACTGATACTTCAGTGGCCAGAAGCAGCTGCCAGAGGTTTCCCAACTGGAATGTCTGTCTTATTTTATGAAGGGGCAGGTCTTAGTGATATGCTGTCTCCAGGGGGCCAGTATATCCTTATCATTCATTCCCTTTTATCTCAAATGGTTGTGGGGGTGGGAATATGGATCCCTGTGATACCAGGGATCCTTCAGGAGATGATGTTGTTCATGAAGGTGAGTATGCTCAGGTGCCAGGTGTAGGGTCAGTGTTGGATGTGGTCCTTCCCCTCCCCAGCCACATGGCACCATAGTCTTGGATCCTAACTTCGGGCCATAAGATAAAGGGCAATCAAACTGAAACTAAGGTTTTACTAAGATCAGTGGAACTGAGTCACCAGATATCTGTCAAAGAGGGACAGCACAGAACAGGTATGTACCATTTTCCCTTCCCACTGCTCACCTGCTTGCTTGCATGTAGACAAAAAGTTTCACTCGAGTAACTGCCTAGGGCTTAGCTGTTTAAACTGCGACCCCACCCTGTGGAGTGTGGAACTTTCACTGACTGGCTGCCATTGGTGCTGCCCCTGTATGTAAGTAATAAAGGCTATGCCTGCTCCATGTGGCCCTCCTGGTGGTTTCTTTGAGACCCCACAGAAACACCAGATCCATTTTCTGGGTCTGGACCTCCATAATTACACCGGGCAGGTCCAGGTAGGGGCTGGCTTCTGGAAAGGGTGCCCACAGGAAGCATAACCCTTGGCATCAGTGTGATATCTGGAGGGACCTATAGGGAAAACAGCCCAGTGAGGACCCCTGACTAGAATATCATAAATTTGCTAAGTACTGACTTTGGGCTTCAAAGGTTAATGAGGATCCCCATTTCACTTAAAAGATCTTCAGTCTGGAGCTTGAGAGGGTCCAGGGTTCAGTCTAGTTTTCAGCTCCTGCATGGCAGAGCCAGCATTAAGAGCCACCTCACCCCCTATCCCTACCCATTAGATGGAGATGGTTGGCTGGTTTCTCACATTCCTAGCCCCCTTCTCGATTTGGATTCTAGGAATGCAGTCTCCTGCCCTTGGAGAGCGGGCAACACTATGTGACTTCTAAGAATGTGTTGGCAACTCCCCACTTTCTCATGCCTGCTTACCCCAAGCCAGTTGGTTTTGGGAGGAGGGGTGAGCACCACATTTCTTTTGGATGTTAATTAGAACCCTTTTGACCTCAGTTAGAGTGGCCCAGAGGCTTGTCTGCTTGCTCTGGCCTCCTGGTCTATGATCACACACCTCCCATGCATGGAAACATTTCCTCACTTTTTACAGATGACCTGCTAATCAAGATATATATCTAGGTGCTGTGACTTTTAATAAATATAATAATTTTTAAAGGCATGGCTTAGTTTATACTGTGAGGAAGTTTCCTCATATTGTATAGAATTCATATTCTTCTGGTTAACACCAGCTTTCCTAAAATGCAGTATTAGACAAAAAGGAACTTGCACATACTATTTTTTTTGATTGTTAGAAATTAAGTATAAAATTTTGGGGAATCCAGTTTTGGAATGGACCTCTGTAGACCTGCTCTTCAGCAAAACAACAATAATTGGTGAAATTGTTTTAAGAAAGCAATCAAATAAAATATCAGGACACTTAAAATTGTCCTATGGGTATACAGCAAATGAAGAAACATTTATTCAAGAATATCTACTAAATTTTAGTAACAGTCTGTGGCACTTGAGTCATGACCCAGTCCATCCCATCCATCTCAGCAGGACAGAAGCTATACTCTGGTTAGGTGTGGCCAATAAGATGTGGCTCCCTGTCCCCAAGTTTCCATCAAGGCTACAGTATCTCCCTGTGAGGGGCAAGCTGTCAGCATTTCTCATTCCCTTCCAGCTCCATTTTGTAGATGCTAAGTTCCAGGAAAATGTAGCCAGCCCCTACTCATAGGGTACAGGCTCTACACCAGGCTGAGTCTACTGGGGCTCCAGTTGTCCTCTGTCATCCTGGTATTCTCATAAAGTGGAGGTTCAGTTTCAGAAGAGTCAAGCCAAGAAGATCAAAGACTACTTCCAACACTTAGTACTCTTATCAAAAAGCAGGGATGTCCTCTGAGAGGGGTGGGCAGTTGTCCATGATTTAAGCTGAAGAGCTTTGACTCTGAGATTTTGCCAAGAGGAGAGGTAGGGAGTAGGACCAGAAAGCTCTAAAGCTTTTCAGTACTCAGAGGTACTGAATTTATTCATAACAGAGTGTGAAGATGATCAAACCTAAGGGTGCTCTCAAAAACAAGGAGATTTAGCCCTGGCCAGTTGGCTCAGTGGTAGAGCATCGGCCTGGCGTGCAGGAGTCCCGGGTTCGATTCCCGGCCAGGGTACACAGGAGAAGCGCCCATCTGCTTCTCCATGCCTCCCCCTCTCCTTCCTCTCTGTCTCTCTCTTCCTCTCCCGCAGCCAAGGCTCCATTGGAGCAAAGTTGGCCTGGGCGCTGAGGATGGCTCTATGGCCTCTGCCTCAGGCGCTAGAATGGCTCTGGTTGCAACAGAGCAACGCCCCAGATGGGCAGAGCATCGCCCCCTGGTGGGCATGCCGGGTGGATTCCGGTTGGGCGCATGCGGGAGTCTTTCTGACTGCCTCCCCGTTTCCAACTTCAGAAAAATACAAAAAATAAAAATAATAATAAAACAAAAAAACCCCAAGGAGATTTAGGTGGTAAATGGCTAACAGGAGCTGGTAGCTCCATAAGAGCAACAGTTGAAACTTTAAGTTAGAGACAGCCAAGGAAGGAGACAACTAAGGAAAGCCCTCCTGGCATCAGAACAGACCTCCAACATTGACCTCAAAAATTATCCCTGCATAAAATCCTGAATTTAATTAGATCAGGTTGCTCAGCAGTTGATGCCCCAGGGCATTGTCAAAAGCTGTAGAGTAACCAACCAGCAATTCATGGAGCCTACCAGGTAGGTGTGATAACATCAGATGCAGGCGGCCTAACAGAGATCAGAGAAGAGAAAAAGAGATCTGATAAATCCATTGTCATCTCAGAAAGACTGCACACACCTAAGGCAGTGCCCCGTGGGGAACAACATCAGAAGCTGCATGCTGTGGGTAAGTGAGGGGTGAGGAGAATATACTTTAGTAAACTAGTCTAGCCAGTTCACTGGAAAAATAAGCAAACAAGGACAAGCCTGGGAGGTGGAGGGGGATCAATATTCAGAACTACTATCATATATTACTGAAAAGGTCCAATTTTCATGATAAAAGTGTAATACATGCAAAGAAATAGGAAAGTATGATGGTGGGGGATAACTGAAACTGTCTGGGAGAGGACCCAGATGTTGGCTTTAACAGACAAAGACTTTAAATCAGCTATTATAAATACAGTTGACCCTTGAACAACGTGGGTTTGAACTGCATGGTTGCACTGATAATGATTTTTTTTTTCAATAAATAATATAGTTAGCCCTTGGAATCTGAGGGTCTCATGTCCATGGATTCAACCAACTGTAATTTATGGTATTTTCACATTCCTAATCATGGTTTTCCAATTGCAGATTCCCAGCTGCAGGTTGAAAATAGTTTCCTATTTGTAATAGGTTGGATCTGCAGATGAGAAGGGCCAAATATAGAGTCAAAAGTTATGCACAGTTTTTTGATTGGGTGTGGTGGTGTCTGTGTTCCTAACCCACACATTGTTCAGTAGTCAACTGTGTAGTCAAAGAACTAAAGGAAACCATGCTTAAGGAAATAAAGATCGGTGTGGTAACAGTGTGTGATAAATTAAAGAATATTAATAAAGAGACAAGAAGTAAAAATGTACCATGTGGAAATTGGAGTTGAAAAGTAAAATAACTGGCATGAAGAATTCACTAAAAGGTTACAACTGTAGATGTTCACTAGCAGAGGATAGAATCACTAAACTTGAAGATAGAGTAATAGAGTTTATGCAGTTTAAATCATGGAGGTTGGAGGGGATAAAGAAAATGAACAGAGTCTCAGGCAAATGTAGAATACCATTAAGCACACCAACATACACATAATACAAGTACTAGAGAAGAGGGGAGAGAAAGGAATAGAAAAATATTAGAAGAAATAATGACTGAAAACTCACCAAATTTGTTGAGAAACAATCTATACACCCAAGAAACACAATAAACTCCAAGTAGTATAACCACAAAAAAGTCCATACCCAGGCCCATAATAGTAAAACATGTTGAGAGACAAAGGGAAAGAGGAAATCTTGAAAGCAGGAAGTCCAAATAAGATTAACAGTGGACCTCTCATTAGGAACTGTGGGGACCAGAAGGCAGTGGGGTGTCATAGTCAGTGTCCTGAAAGAAAAACCATCAACCAAGGATCTCATGTCCAGCAAAATTGTCTCTCAAAAATGCAGTAAAAATAAAGACATTATTAAATTAAAAAAAAAAAAAAAGACCAAACAGGATTTGTTGTCAGCAGGCCTGCATTGCAGGAAATAAAAAGAAGTTCTTCAGGCTGAAAGCAACACAGTGCCAGTGAAGGTTATAAAAGACAGTGTAAGTGCACATTTCTCTCCCTTTCTCATGTGATTTTAAAAAGCAGTTCTGTAAAATAATATATATACAGTACTGGCACACTTTGTTTTAGTGCTTCACAGCATTTTCATCAACACTGGGCAAGACCCTCTACCAGCAGAAAGATGATGACCCACTGAAGGCTCAGTTGATAGTTAACATATTTTAGAAATAAAGTATTTTAATTAAGATATATATAGTGTTTTACTTATTTTCAGTTTTCCCAATGATGTGAGGAGGCGGGAAGGGGAGAGAGGGAGGAAGGAATGGGGGAGGGGGAGAGAGAAAAATGAAGCATCAACTTGTTTCATTTAGTTGTGCACTTGGTTGCTTGATGTATGTGCCCTAACTGGGGATCGAACCTGTGACCTCAGCAGACTGTGACGACACTTTATCCGCCAAGCCACACAGTCAGGGCCTACATGATTTTGTTTTGTTTTTTAGACATGATGCTATCATACACTTAATACACCACAGTAGAGTGTAAACATAACTTTTATATGCACTGGGAAACCATAAAGTTTGTATGACTTGCTTTATTGTGATATTTGCTTTATTGTGGTGCTCTTGAACCGAACCTTTGATATCTGTGCTATGCCTGTATGTAATTATATTGTTGGGCCTGTAACATTTAGAAAAGTAGAATATTTGATAATAATGGCATAAAGGAGGTAAATGAAAGAAAAGTTGTATTGGAATAAGTAAGTTACACTGAATTAGGTAGCTTGAATTTATACGATTCAAGTTTCTGAAGAGAACCAGAAATGGTTATAAGACAGTTAATATAACAAACTCTGTAAATACAGACATGCTTTTCTTTCTTCCCTCATCATCTTTAAAAACACAAAGTTATGTATAGTGATAACAAACACAAAGTTATGTATAGTGATAACATTTTTTTGAGTCTGTAGATGTAATATATATACAAATAATTGAGCAAAAAGGATGAAGAGGGACTAGAATTATACAGGAATAATTTTCCATATATAACTTTTACTAGAATGGTGTGTATAAAGGAAGGAAAGGTTACAATGGAAAATAGTGTCCTTAACACAAAGGAGAGCAATAAATGAAGAAGAACAAAAAAGACAGGGATGTCTATATCCTTGCCACATGCAAAGAGTTTTTATTATATGGGTGTAAACAAAATACCTGCTCACAAAAATTAGGGGATATTTTATAGCTTCATATTCATTTTGAAATATTCCCTGATTTTTGTGAGCAGTATAGTAGAGTTAGGGACTGTTACATGAAAAGAAATTTCATCAGCCTTCTCTGGATAGAGCCCTAAGCTGTTTCAACAGTTTTTTTTTTTTTTAAATCTAGGTCTTTTTGTCCAAGATGTATTTTAAACATTGTACTTGGAGCATGTCCAGATCTGAGCTGGAGGTTGTGAAGGTAAAAGGCATGGCACTGTAGTGAGGGAGAAGCTTGGGCAGGGAGCTTACAGCCTGGGTTTGGATGTCCTGGTTCTGCTACTGCCTGCACTGTGACTTTGAGCTGGTCACTTTTCCAGGTCTGACACTAGGTGTCCAGTGTTACAAGGTTGCCCTGAGTACTCTGAGATAATCACTGGGCAGTGCTTGACTATGACTCTTCCTTTCCCTGTTCTTCCAGATGTGGGGAGGGAAGAGGGCATCCAAAGTTCTCTGCCTCAGCAGGAGGGTACTGCACCCTCTGCAAGCACAAGTGGGGGCTGCTTTCCCAGCTCTCGTTCTTGACCTCCCACTGGCAGCACCTGCCCACTCACATACTGGACTTGTGCAGCACATTAGATGAGATGTCAGCTGCAATCTGTAAGGCATGTAATGGACTAAATTGTGACTCACACCCGTTCCTATTATGAAGTCTTAACCTCCTCAATGTGAGTGTATTTGGAGGCAGCATCTCTACAGATATAATTAGGTTAAACAAGGTCTTGAGGAGCCCTAATCTAAGAGGACAGGTGCCTTTATAAGAGACAGTAGGGAAGATGCCCAGAGAAAAAGCCATGTGAGGACAAGCAAGAGAGTGGCCATTGCCCATTAAGGAGAGAGGCCTCAGATGGAAACCCAGTCTGCCACCACCTTGATCTTGGACTACAGTCTCCTGAACTGTGAGAAAATAGATTTCTGTTGTTTAAGGCCCCCTGACTCATGCACATGTCTGATGTGAATCTCCATGTTCTTTCTTTCTTTTTTTTTTTTTGTATTTTTCTGAAGCTGGAAACGGGTAGAGACAGTCAGACAGACTCCCGCATGCGCCCGACCGGGATCCACCCGGCACGCCCACCAGGGGCGATGCTCTGCCCACCAGGGGGCGATGCTCTGCCCCTCCGGGGCCTCGCTTTGCCGTGACCAGAGCCACTCTAGCGCCTGGGGCAGAGGCCAAGGAGCCATCCCCAGCGCCCAGGCCATCTTTGCTCCAATGGAGCCTCAGCTGCGGGGGGGGAAGAGAGAGACAGAGAGGAAGGAGGGGGGGAGTGGTGGAGAAGCAAATGGGCACTTCTCCTGTGTGCCCTGGCTGGGAATCGAACCCGGGTCCCCCGCACGCCAGGCTGATGCTCTACCGCTGAGCCAACCGGCCAGGGCCTCCATGTTCTTTCTTTTTTTTTTTTTTTTTTTTTTTTTACAGGGACAGAGAGAGAGTCAGATAGAGGGATAGATAGGGACAGACAGGAATGGAGAAAGATGAGAAACATCAATCATCAATTTTTCGTTGTGACACCTTAGTTGTTCATTGATTGCTTTCTCATATGTGCCTTGACCGCGGGCCTTCAGCAGACTGAGTAAACCCCCACTCGAGTCAGTGACCTTGGGTTCAAGCTGGTGAGCTTTTTGCTCAAGCCAGATGAGCCCACACTCAAGCTGGCAACCCTGGGGTCTCGAACCTGGGTCCTTCCACATCCCAGTCCGACTCTCTATCCACTGCGCCACCGCCTGGTCAGGCTCCATGTTCTTTCTTAATACCCACTAGTGTGACTCCAGGGTCTATCCAAGAACTAGGAAAGCAGCCCCATTCAGAATTATACAGTGCAAGCATGCAAGAGAATTACACACAAACAGGTTGTTTTGGAGACTATCTTTTCTCTGCTCTCCTTCAGGCCTGTGTAATGACCAGCCTGGTGACCTTGTCACTCTGTGGGCATGGCTCTGCAGTTGGTTGGTGTGCAGTGACCTATTGGAGGAGGACCACATGGCAGCAGTTAGCTCAGAAATGCCAGATTTGCACTGGGTTTTGATCCCCTCCCTGTGTTTTTCCCTAGAACAGTGGTGGTGGATGAGCACAGCGTATATTTAGAACTGCTTTGCAGTTTCCTACACAAACCTTCCCCCGGTCAGGTACATGGCTTAACACTCCCATGCAGATCTACAGGGTGTTTCATTTATTTGACTTATCTGAAATTTCATGGCTTTCAGAATGTTGCTCCAAGAAATCTGATGAAATCAGAACTCTAGAATTTATGCCTTAAAAGGCTTAACTGCTGATAGGTTGGTAGACTTTCTTATAACTTACTGCCCCTCTTTTTGTTCTAGACCCTGTAGGGCAGGGCAGCAATCCCCTCACCCCCAAAATTAGTGTCTGAAAGTTTTTTTTTTTTTTAACGAATAAACTTTTTTTTCAGAGAAGTTTTAGATTTATAGCACAATTGAGCAGAAAGTACAGAATTCTCATGTACCCCAAATCCCTGCACAGAATGTCTTTTGATTCTGTCATGGTAACCTTTCCAGGACGGGGGAGAAGTGGTCTGTTAGGAGCAGTTCAATGGAGGGCGAGTGTCAAATGGCCCCCTCAGGCTGTGGCTCATTCCTGACCTTGGGCTTGAAATCCAGCAGGCTGTCACTGTATCACTATGTGCCCCATGGAGCCGCAGGAGGTGTCATTGGCAGGCTCGGATCTAATTCTAGGGAAGGCTTTCTCCTGCTCACAACTTTAGGCTGTGCCATTTCCAGAAAGAATGTGTCATTTAAAAATTTAAATTCTCCTATCTTTTCAGAGCACATTTTTGCCTTTGCATCTCATTTGACCCTTGGAAGGCCTGTTCTCACTTAAGTTTAATGTAGTAACTTAGGGTCTGCAGTCTTCTCACACATGCTTTTTTTTTTTTTTTTTTTTTTTTGTAGTTTTTGAAGTGAGAAGCAAGGAGGCAGACAGACAGACTCCCACATGCATCCGACCGGGATTCACCCAGCATGCCTACTAGGGGGTGATGCTCTGCCCGTCTGGGGCATTGCTCCATTGCAATAGGAGCCATTCTAGCGCCTGAGGCAGAGGCCATAGAGCCATCCTCAGCGCCTGGGCCAACTTTGCTCCAATGGAGCCTTGGCTGCGGGAGGGGAACAGACATAGAGAGAAAGGAGAGGGGGAAGGGTGGAGAAGCAGATGGGTGCTTCTCCTGTGTGTCCTGACTGGGAATCAAACCCAGGACTTCCACACGCCAGGTCGATGCTCACACATGCTTTCTTAATTGAGATTTGCAGCAAGCCTCTAAGATAGGAATGTCTCCTTAGAGCCAGTGCCCATGAGCTCAGAGTCAGCAGTCAGGCCCCCCACAGTCAGCCAGCCGGCTGGTGGTTGGGGGGATGGGGTGCTGTACCAGGGCTCTGCTGCAGACCCAGTGTCCCTGAGGGCATGCCTGCACTAAGGAGGAGGATGCAAGCCTTGTGTCTGAATAGTCAAATTTGTTTATGCAAATACTTACGTACTAATTAGTTAAAATATTGTGTGTAGTAAATTTATGTTAACCTTTTATTTAAAGAAAAATATATGAACACCAGTGCAGGTTATTTTAGAAGTCATGACCCCAAGTGCCTGCTGTTTGAGAAGTACTGCCCTTCTTGTACTCAGTCTACGAGATGACCAGAGTGGAAGTCAGAGTTCTGCTGTCTGTCCCAGCCTGGCTGGTTGTCCACAGAATGATTGGGAGCAAGACGCTCCCTTCTTTGAATCTTGATGTTGTCATTGAGACAGGGTCTAGTGATTTTTCTGTGGCTGGGGCAGTTGTTGTGAGGAGCAAATGGCAAAACAGAAGAGACAAGGCATGCCTTTTGGGCACTCCACCAGTGTAGGATAGTAGATTGGGGTAACGGGTGGGAGGAGGGGGCCACATCTGGCAAGGGGGACACTGAAGTGCCCAGGAATTGTAATTTGCCTGAGATTTGATAGCTGAAGTAAAATTCAAATCAGACCAACAGCGCGGGTACTCCAACTCCACCTCTGTTGTGTTTCCATGACATTTCTCTGCCCATCTTCTGTGGTTGGTGGGTGGGCAGTACCCCAGCGTTGCTGTGCCCTATGATGCTGCAGGAGCTTTCAGCTTTTTTATGATGAGCTCTGGCCCAATGCAGGGTCTCTGACTGATTCAGGACTTGTCTTCATCCATTGTGCCTGCTCCCTTCCCACACAGTATTCTGGGAAGATGCGTGTTCACACCTGCCTGATGGTTTGCATCTGGCCCCTCATGAACCTAGTCCTCACTGAACCCTGGTGATGGTGCTGGGTGACAGTCCTGGGGTGTTAGGTGTTGGGGCTGATAGCGACAGCATTCCATCTGGAAGAGGCCTTCTACCCTGGCCCTGCCATCAGTGTCTTGGCCTGCCCCGAAGGAGGCAGGGCCTGAGGTGGCTTTCAGGTGTCTTGCTGCATGCTAGCTTCCAGTTTTTACTGTTTATACCAATTTCTTCTAGTGGGAGATGGCAGCAGTTCTAAAAAATGACTTTATTTTTTTTATTGATTTTAGAGAGAGGGGAAGGAAGAGAGAATCATTGGTTTGTTGTTCTACTTAATTATGTATTCATTGGTTGATTCTTGTGTCCTGACTGGGGATTGAACCTACAACCTTGGTGTATTGGGACGACATTCTGACCAACTGAGCTGCCTGGCAAAGGCTTAAAAATGAATTTTTAAAGCACTTTTATTCCTGGCCTTTTTATTACTTAACTTCCAGGAATGTTAAAAAAAATGTGAAAGCACCCCTGGCTGGGTGGCTCAGTTGCTTAGCATGTTGTCACAATACTCCAAGCTGTGGGTTTGACTCTGGTCAGAGCACACACAGCAATCAACCAGTGAATAAATAAGTAAGTGGAACAACAAATCAATGTTTCTCCCTCTGTTTCTCTCTCCTCCCTTCCTCTCTCTAAAATGAGTAAGTAAATTTTTAAAAAACATGAAAGCACAGTCAAGATTTTAATTAGTTTTCATTGTCCCTGCTCATGGTGATGGTCATTTTAACGTATGATATGTGACAGGAAGATACTGCCTCTGGTCTTGGTTATCAGTGTCTTCTCTACATTTCAGAACTTGGCTGCGAATTTTGGAGAAAAAGAAATAATGACAAAAGAACCTCTTGACATTTTTCTTCTTATTACTAATATATCTGATTGTTAGCATTCTTCTTCTAAACAAAGGCACAGCCAGCCTAGGATTCTCTCAGGAACAGGGCCACAGTGAAAGAATGGGAGGCTGGTTCTGGCAGCTTCTGCACAGTCTCTACCACATGGCCTAGGGTGAGGTCTTCTGGGGGCTGCGAAAAGGCAAAAGATGCCCCTAGTATAAGATATTTGCTCATAGACCTGAAATTTCTAGGCCTCTTCACTTAGTAAATGCTCTGAGTTCACTTAGTAAATGCTCTGAGTTCCTTTTGTGGTTGTTGACTTAGGACACACAGATGAGTCAGAAGTGGTCTCTGCCTGTATATCCCAACAGTGTAACAATGTAGTGAGACATTCAGACAGGAGAACACCAAGACAAATGAAACACATGCCCCAGGCTGGGAGTGGGAGAGGGTCAGGAAAAACCCCTAAATCCGGCCAGAGATGATCCCAACACAGTGTAGACCTGACTTCAGAAGATAAAGGCACAACAATTAACTCAGGATACCGGGAAGCCCAGCATTCTGAGGGACAGAGATTGGGCTAAAGAGCCAGGACAGGTTCAGTTCTGGGAGCCACTAATAGCAGGCTGTGGAGTGCACTTGAGGGAGCAGGCAATGAAGAACTCGCTAAACTCTTAGTCAAATAAATCTAAAAAGTCTTATACTCTCCTGAACTCTACTACTGAGCTTTTGAAAACAAACCTCTCACTTGACACAAAACCACTCAGGCCTGGTAAATCTGGGCAAGATGGCACAAGCCTTGAAACAGGCTGGCCACATCCACAACCAGCACATAAGGGACAACTTTCTTGTCCTGCCAGGTCTCTGGGAGTTCCAGAGGTCATCAGCACAGCTAAACCTAAAGTCAGGACATACTCTCTTTGAAGGAAGTACTATCCAATCCTTCAAATAAAAAAACAAAACCGAGGTTACTTCTAAAACCAGTGCAGGAAGCTTCTGCAGAGCCCTGTGATCATCATCTGCGGGGGGTGTGCGCTGTGTCTGTGGGCCCAGCTAAGGCAAAGCAACTTGCCTGGAGCAAGGCATCACCCTACCTGAGGGCACCAAAATGTGGCAAACAACGCAAGATTGATTGTACAAGTGTTCAGTTCAGACACTGGTGGTAGTCACCTTGAATACTGAAAGCGGTGAGGTCCTTGAAAGATGGCAGTTTGATATTGAGTGTGGTAAGACCGCTGAAGATGACAGCACACCCAGAGAAAAATCTCAGCGACCCAAGATGAACTCTGCTCAGTGATCAGGTTGCAGCTACAGTGACATTTCTGCCACTACTGGATGTTTCTCATTATTTGAGCTACTGATTTATACAAAGATTTGGTTGAACCTAAAAAGTGGGAAGAGTCAGGACCACATTTCATGACCAGTTCTGAGCAAGTCCATTGGGTTCCTTCACTACTACAGCCCACAAAATGAACAGCATGGTGGCCTACAAAATCCCTGTCCATGCCTGATGGTGATACAGGAACAATAGTGTCCTTCTTAAATGTGTGTTTCCTGAAACCAAGTCAACTATAGCTCATGTTTCATTTCATTAATTTCTATATGGGGAAAATGTAACATTATACTTTACTGAACTGTGCATAACTGTTCCATTTTTTGGTACTTGTTTATCCTTCCAAAGGGTTGATGTAATATTTTGCATGTTGTTCAAAAGGAACAAGCATAAGGCCATCTTTTATACTTTTTCTCTATGACTTTCTTGAGTTCATGCAAAAAAGCAAAACCACTTGTGGAAGCGGTGCTGCTTTCGTAGTCCAGGGGTGTTACTATGTTCCCGTGCCTCTGCTCCACTCGGTCACTCATTTTTCTGGGGAATGGTGGCTGCTGGCCACTGTCATTTTGACCAGCTAGCTGCTGAGTGGGCTGAAGTGGCCATTGTGGGCATGTCTGGCCTGTGGCCAGACTGGGGTGGAGTGGAAGGTGTGGTGGACGTGACCTTCCAGAGTCCCCAGGGCTGGGCATGTGTGATACTTTCTGTACAGCAGCCCTGTCCTTCACATGAAATAATGTAATGTGATTCCATTGGTGTTGGGGTTTTGTTTGTTGTTAAATTATACATGGATCTCTTAGTTTTACCGTAGTTTAAGAGCTCCCCCCCAAAAAGTTTATACCTAAATTTATGTTTGTGTTATCTATTTTAAAGAATATAAAAACATTTAGTTAACACTGGAGTTCTTTGACTTTCCTCTTAAAGAAACACTTGCCATGGGGTTTCTCCATTTGGCTACTGAATATTGTGGTGAATTGAGATGATGATTTTCAGCCTCTCCTTGCTCCCTTTCTGAGAACTCTTCCCCACCACACTCAGTCTCCTGGGAGCACCCCTGCTGCACTGTGACCCCAGCCCTCCAGAGAGGGAGGTACTTGGCCCAAACTAGGCCCTTAGATTACCTTTCCTGGGAAGAGCTGGTCTGAGGACTTGGAGGAATTCATACATTCCTTCTCTTCTGCAGCCAGTGGTAGAGAATTTAAAGTTGGGGGCTGTTAGCTGCCTCGTGTCCATAATGTACACAGCTTCGTTTGCAGGGATGGGGGAGGACCATGTAGGTAAGCAGAGGGGAGCCTAGGAGAGTTGTCTGTATTACTGCTCACGTTCTGTAAGTCAGCTGGAGCCTTTATGACAGACATGTGAAACTCATCTGAATCAGGCTCTCCAGCCTGCAGCACAGGTGTCCTGGCTGTTGAGTATGGTGTTGGTTAGGCTAGCAGGAGTACCCAGAACTCGCCCTGATTGTGACAGCCTCATCACTACACCATCAGGACAAGGCAGAGGGAGTTACTGTAGCTGGGGTGTGGGTCACTGCCCCTGGGAGGGCACCCCTTCTTTCCACTATGATCCTGAAGAGCCTTGAGCAGCTATGGCCTTCCCCACACTTGCCATTCCCTTGGCTGAAAGAACAGACAGACCCCTCCTAGTGGGGAGGGAGGTGTGGAGCCAAGTCTGGGGTGGCATCTTCCCTGGGGTGGTGATGCTTGGATGCCATCACCTTCCACATGGCCAACTCTGAGGGGCAGGTACAGAAGCAGGCACTGCACCAGGCCTTACAGCCCCGGGTTTGGGTGGAAGAGAAAGGGGCGGGAAGAATGGTCTGAGGCGACGAGTGGGCGCACCTGCCCTGGGGGAGCCAGAGTTCTCTTCTAGCCGCAGCTCCTGGAATCGAGCTTTGAGAAAGTGCGTGGGGCGGGGTGTCTGGGTGGGCAACAGTGTCCTTCATGCTGCTGAGGCCCTTCGCCCCACTCAGGGATAAAATGACTCAGGTCACAGGGATGCTGTTGTCCTCATCTTCGGTCTTCTGGGACAGCATGTATTCACTGATGATGAGAGCTGATAAATACTGGATGGTTTCTTCAGTCCTTTTACATACCTATTAGGAAATCTCTGTGGCACTTCTGAGAAGCCTTTCTGGCCAACATCCAGGCAAACTTTCAGTTAATTATGTGAGAGTTTCGAGTGACTGAGTTGACAGTGGAGCAAGATGTGAGACTTGTCACAGTCATGGCATTTCTGGGAGTTGGCAGGGCAGCATTGATACTGGTGTGTATTGTCTCCAGCACAGGACAGGCAGCTCTCACAGAACTGGGGTGCCTGGTGCAGTAATTCCATTCTCTCGGGTTCTGGAACTTGTGTGGTAATAGAGTGACCAGTGGAACCTGGTGCATGGGAGTGAGAGTACTCTTCAGGAACACTGGGCTGATTCACTCCAAGAGTCGGCCTCTGGAATTCCTGGTGCTAGCCCTGGGGTGCTACTACTGGGCAAGTAGATAGCTACAGGTCACTGTAATGGCAGTCTCAGGCCAGGCAGGTTCACACTGGATTTGAACAGATGACAGAAGAACCACTGAGCCGAAAGGTGTTGGGCCATTCCTGTTTATTGGTTTCTTGCAATAGTGGGCAAGTGAACAGGCAGGGAAAACCACTTCGTGCAGCAGTGGGAGAGCAAACAGAAAAACTGCCCCTCGCTGTGGCAGGCCAGTGATCAGAAAAACCACCCCAGCTCCTCCTGCTGCTGCCGCTCGGCTTCCAGCTCACACTGGAGCTCTTGAGCTCAGGCAGCCTCTTGCACAGAGCTGTCAGTTTCTGCTCACAGGGCTGTAAACACGCCCAGTCCCCAGCAGGGTGCCCACAGGGGAACCATATGCTCTAGAACGGCCACCCCTCTGTCCCACTCTCCCAGGGTGCCCATGGCTTTCCACCAGTCTGAGACAAGTGCTGTCACAGCACCAGGTGTAGGCCGGTGGTCTGCCCAGATCCAGTGTGAACCTTCCTGGCCTCAACCGCTGGCATTACAGCCACTCTTCTCACAGGGAAGGTTCCAGAAGAGGCTTTGGCAATAGCAGTGTAACCTTCGATGTAACTGTTCACCATACCTGCTTCTGTTATGTTTCTTGTGATGTGTTTCCTGCCCAAGCTGCCCTGTTCATCTTTGCATCCCTAAGGCCAGGTCCATGAGACCTTTACTGTTGAGGAGATTGCTAGTTTATGGACAAGAAAGAGCATGAGAAAGTGTGGATGTTTAAGAAAAGCAGCCAAGGGATGGGAGGGTTTGATCTGGCTGAGGCAGCCCAAGGACGCCTGCCCACCGCTGCCGCTGCTTACTCAACGGCATGCTTGCTTGCTTGCTGTGAACACAACTCTCCGTCTCCCAGACCCAGGGTCTATACTCGTATTGCTCAGCAGGAACACTTTAAACACTTTCTTAGGGTGACTTATTTTTAAATATGTTCCTATAGAGAATCTCCAGAAGGCTCATGGTTTGTAGGGAAGCATCGGTAGCCCAGCAGTTTTAAACTGACTGTCCTGAAGCTGTCTTGGAGAAGCTCATTTCAAGAAGGACATACAGTAGGTGGAGGAGCCGCCTTCCCTTGTCCTTGCAGAGGCTGGGAGGCTGGGGGACCTCAGCAGCAGGGAGGTCAGGGTGGGAGCCAGTGCTGCGTGGAGACAGACCGTGGGGCAGTGCATCCAGGGGCCGCAGAGGGGTTGAAGTCTGGATCTCTGGGAAGGAAGAGCCAACAGAATGGCTTAGGTATGTATGTGGGGGGTGGGGGGTGGGGGGTGGGGGGGTGGGGGGTGGAATAGAGGCCAGCAGCCAGCACTGATTTTGTTCTCTGGCTGATTTTGAGCCAGTGGAGGATGGAGCTGCCAGTGACTGGGAGGGGCACTGAGGAGCTGGGGGGAAGCTGGAACAGTCCAAGCTGTCCTTCCGAGGGGCAGTTGGCCTGCCTGGTTTTTTTTAAAGGGACGTCCATGGCCCACCCAGGGTGACAGACTCCCACTTGGAGTCCCAGATGTGCATTTGAATCTGGGTTAAGGCATTCTATTGAGTCAGCGGCTATATTAATGAAACAAATAACGCTGGTTAGTTAATTATATTGGGTGGTGACCTTATTGCCACTGCTGCCTCTTCAGTGTCACTGGCAGAGAACAGGGCTGGGGAATGTGAGAAGCACTCATGAAGCTAACTGCCTCCCCTTCCTCCCTCTGTGAGACATGTGTCCCTTCTAACAGGAGGACACAGACCATCAAATCAACAGCCAACCCTAAAATGTCCCTGTCTTCTATGGAGTGCAGGCCCCGAGGACCCTGGCGGGGAGTTTGTGCTGGCCATTGAGAATATGCACCAGCTGTAGTGCAGGCTTTGTTTCCTGGGCTTGACCTCCAAGGTCCATATGCTTCCTTCATTTAAATCCCGGCCTCACTAGACTGAGGCTCTGCAGGTGCTCACATGCTGAGCGGTACTCTCTGAGTCGGAGCTTTGCTCACAGTGAGCCTCTCTGCTCACCCAAGGCCCTGCGTAGGCACAGGGAGCAAGAAGTACATGGTAGTTTGATCATGGCTGTGAAGGGAAGGAGGAAGCTGGCTCCCATAGGTTTTCCCAGCACTGGGGAAAGGGCCGTAGAGTCATCTATTGGGTGTCTAGGAAGCAGGAAAAAGCCAGTCTGGTGAGCAGAGACAGTCACCACAGATGTTGACTGTTTACTGGTGGGTGTTTATCAGAAAACCTGGTCCTTGCACCAGGAAGGTAAGGGAAAAGCAAAGAGTTAAGTCTGGCATTTCTAACACCAAAGGTCCCAGCTGGTCATCCTAGTCACACAAAGAAGCACCTTCCTGGAGGGACAGACCACTGGCCATGTCAAGGGCCGTCTGGGTGGTGAGGCTGAGGCTGTAGGTGTGGGTAAGTGTGCAGAACGGGCTCGTGCGGGAGGCCGCTGTCGCTGGGGTTTTCCCTGCAGTGGTTTTCGGTGGGAGTGAATGGTGTGATGCCTCATTGCTCAGTGATTGTGGCTGCCCTGGATTTAGGGGTTTTGAGAGAAAACGCTTCCTCTTTCTGACTCCTGAAGTACCTCCACCCCAAGGGCTGCTGGTTTGTGCTCTGACTCACTCAGCCTTTCTCGTCTGACTTTCTCCTGTGCTGCCCCAGCCAGGAGAGCAGAGGCCCAGTGGAGGTTTGCTGTTAGCCCATTGGCTCCCATGGTGACAGGGACAGGATGGGCTAGGCTGCAAAGCTCAGGGAGAACGGCCCAGCTGTACTTGGGCTTTTTTGCTTTGAGCTGTTTCTCCTAGTTCATCCTTTTCCTTCATGAGACCTTGAGAAGGTTGGTCACCCAGTCTGGACTTCTGTGTGTCTCCTTTTAAGGCCATTTTCAGAAGAACCCTAGTGTGTAAGGTGGACGAGAATGGGGTTCTCTGGTTAGTCCTCCCGAAGCCTGCTGAGTGGGGAGCCTCCAGAGTCCCTTTCTAGCCCTAGGGTCCCTGTTCTCTAGCGGAGGGCAGGACTGGGTACCAGGGAGGCTGCTCATAGCCGGAACCACCGTCCCTGGTCCCTGACCTGGGTAACCCCGTTCTGCCATCATCTCCCTGTCCCCCACACAGGTGGAAGGGACATTTTTTGGGTTTGCCATTGCTCTGATGGCCTGTGTCCTGTCAGAGGGACCACATGTCTCTCACAGAGCGAGGAAGAGGGAACAGTTAAGTTCCATGAGTGTTTCCTTCTTTCTTATCTGCCTTACCCCACCCCAGCTCTCCACACTCCCTACATCCTCTTGTCCTCTTTATTTTTAGTGTAATTTTGCTTCTAATGAGTTTCAGTCTTCAAATGAGGGAAAAAACAGGGGCTGTGGGAATATAGGAATCCTTGGTAAATTACCTTAAATTAATGAAACTGATAAGGGAATTGAGTTCAGCTGTGTAAATTAGCTTTGTGTTCTGGGTTTTGATTACTTAAATTGCAGATTCTAATTAAATGCCCTCAAGTAACCTTGGAGTAGCTTCTAAGGTCTTTTTGACCTAAAAGCTTCTGTGATCTCTGAACTCTGTCAAGTATAACAATTGGTCTGTAGCTGTTCCCCTTTAAGTATTCCTATCCCCAGAATATAATAATGCCTATATTTAACTGCCCTCCTAGGGGGAAGGGGCAGGTGGAGTGGGCAGGGACCCTGCATGGGGAGGGATGGAGAAGGGATGGGAGCCTCCATTGGGCAGTTGAGATGTCAGGGTACAGATGTCACCCTTTGTTAGGTGGTATGTCTCTGCTGACCCAGCTGAAGGACAAGATGTGTGTTTTTCTTTGGGGGGGCCTGTAACTTCTTTAAGAAGTTGGGAGAAGGTCCAAGAGAAAAGAACTCCTTCCTCTGGCTGATTCATTTCCAGGGTGCCCCTCTGCCTCTGGCCGGCATGGGTTGCTGCTTTCAGTGATGCAGGTGGATGACAGCAAGCCAAGAGAGGAAGCAGTTCCCCGCACATGCCCCCAAACATGACCACTGTCCTGATGTGGCCTCCTGCTAGCTCTTTGCCGTTGTGTCACATCTTTTTAAGGGCCAAAACCAGAACATGGGTGGAATAGTCCATGAAAAACCCACATGAGGCCGTGGCCAGTTGGCTCAGTGGTAGAACGTCGGCCTGGCATGTGGAAGTCACAGGTTCGATTCCCAGACAGGGCACACAGGAGAAGCAGATGAGTGCTTCTCCACCCTTCCCCTTTCTCCTTTCTCTCTATCTCTATCTTCCCCTCCTGCAGCCAAGGCTCAATTGTAGCAGAGTTGGCCCGGGCGCTGAGGATGGCTCCAGGGCCTCTGCCTCAGGTGCTAGAATGGCTCCAGTTGCAAAGGAGCAACACCCTAGATGGGCAGAGCATTGCCCCCTGGTGGGAATGCCAAGTGGATCCTGGTTGGGAGCATATGAGAGTCTGTCTCTCTGCCTCCCCGCTTCTCAGTTCAGAAAAATACAAAAAACAAACAAACAAAAAACACACATGATACAGAGCTGACATAAAAAAATTTTCATGCTGTGGGGTTTTTTTTTGGTATTTTTCTGAAGTGAGAAGTGAGGAAGCAGAGAGACAGACTCCCATAGAATTTCCCCTAGATCTGTCAACAAAACATATTTGTAATACAAAAAAGAACAAACTACTTTTGGAGGACTAATTCAGGGGATACAGGAGTGGTGAGCATTGCTTTATTATGAATGTGTTTGGTCACTTTTCAAAATGCTTACTATGTGTATTACTTTTTTATGAATTTTTACCTTTTGCTACTTAGATTTTTAGTGAGTTTTTAAATTAATTTGTATATTAAAGATTAGCAAATATTAGTCCTGCATTTACTTTCCCATTTCTTTTTTTATAGATATAAATTTTTATTAATTTTAATGGGGTGACATCAATAAATCAGGGTACATATGTTCAAAGAAAACATGTCCAGGTTATCTTGTCATTCAATTATGTTGCTTACCCATCACCCAAAGTCAGATTGTCCTCTGTCACCTTTATCTGGTTTTCTTTGTGCCCCCCCTCCCCCCCCCCGTAACCACCACTCTCTTGTCCATGTCTCTTAGTTTCGTTTTTATGTCCCACCTAAGTATGGAATTATGCAGTTCTTAGTTTTTTTCTGATTTACTTATTTCACTCTGTATAATGTTATCAAGATCCAACCATTTTGTTGCAAATGACCCGATGTCATCATTTTTATGGCTGAGTAGTATTCCATAGTGTATATGTGCCACATCTTCTTTATCCAGTCATCGATTGAAGGGCTTTTTGGTTGTTTCCATGTCTTGTCCACTGTGAACAATGCTGCAATGAACATGGGGCTACATGTGTCTTTACGTATCAATGTCTCTGAGTTTTGGGGTATATACCCAGTGGAGGGATTGCTGGGTCATAAGGTAGTTCTATTTTCAGTTTTTTGAGGAACCACCATACTTTCTTCCGTAATGGTTGTACTACTTTACATTCCCACCAACAGTGAATGAGGGTTCCTTTTTCTCCACAACCTCTCCAACACTTACTATTACATGTCTTATTGATAATAGCTAATCTAACAGGTATGAGGTGATATCTCATTGCAGTTTTGATTTGCATTTCTCTAATAACTAATGAAGATGAGCATCTTTTCATATATCTGTTGACCTTTTGTACTTCTTCCTGGGAGAAGTATCTGCTCATGTCCTCTTCCCATTTTTTTATTGGATTGTTTGTTTGTTTGTTGTTGAGTTTTATGAGTTCTTTGTATATTTTGGATATTAGGCCCTTATCTGAGCTGTTGTTTGAAAATATCATCTCCCATTTAGTTGGCTGTCTATTTTGTTGTCAGTTTCTCTTGCTGAGCAAAAGCTTCTTAGTCTGATGTGGTCCCATTTATTTATCTTTGCCTTCACTTCTCTTGCCTTTGGAGTCAAAGTCATAAAATGCTCTTTATGGCCAAGGTCCATGAGTTTAGTACCTATGTCCTCTTCTATGTACTTTATTGTTTCAGGTCTTATATTTAGGTCTTTGATCCATTTTGAATTAATTTTAGTACAAGGGGACAAACTGTAGTTGAGTTTCATTCTTTTGCATGTGACTTTTCCATTTTCCCAGCACCATTTGTTGAAGAGGCTTTCTTTTCTCCATTGTGTGTTGTTGGCCCCTTTATCAAAAATTATTTGACCATATATATGTGGTTTATTTCTGGACTTTCTATTCTGTTCCATTGGTCTGTGTGTCTGTTTTTCTGCCAATACCATGCTGTTTTGATTGTCGTGGCTCTATAATATAGTTTGAAGTCGGGTATTGTAATGCCCCCAGCTTCATTCTTTTTCCTTAGGATTGCTTTGGCTATTCGGGGTTTTTTATAGTTCCATATAAATCTGATGATTTTTTGTTCCATTTCTTTAAAAAATGTCACTGGAATTTTTATGGGAATTGCATTAAATTTGTATATTGCTTTGGGTAATATGGCCATTTTGATTATATTTATTCTTTCTATCCAAGAACAAGGAACATTGTGTATTTTTGACTTGTCTGCCTTTTAATGTTGGCAACTGATGAGTCTTCCCCTTGGTTAACTTCCGCTATGATTCCCCAGCTAGGTTACTGCCCTGTATGCTGAGGTGCCCAGGCTAAAGGTCCCTGGCTATCCCAGTGGAAGGCATAGGAGCACAGCCTCAAGGAACTGACTTTGCCTGAGGGCTGAGAGCACTGCTCTTCCTGTGGTCTACACCAGTCCAGTGTTTTTCAACCACTGGGTCCAAGGACCAAGGCCAGTGGGCCAGAAATTCTGTGCCCGACTGTGAAAGAGTTACCTACCCTGATGTTGTATGAGGATTATAGACCCAAGGATCTTAGTCACATTTGCTATATTCAGGGTGATTTCTGCCTTAGCGGTCCTCAAAATAATTCTCCTATTTTTACCAGTCCCCAAGTGTAAAAAGGTTGAAAACCACTGGTCTATACCTCAGGCCCCGGCATTTTCAGCTAGCTCGTGCACTGGGCCCTGATGTTTGCCCTGACAGCTCCCCAGCAGTGCTGAGACTGAGTCAGAGTTGGGATGTCCTACTCCACAGCAAGATGCCCACGGGCCAGGCCACAGCAACAGTGTGGTAGGCCAGCAGAGTTGGGGAGCCCCATGGAGTTTGCAGAGCCCTTTCCCATTGTGGCACACTTGGTTCTCACTGCAACCCTGTGAGATGGGTACAACTGACCTCATCTTAGACACTGAAATGCAGAGCCTTGGAGGGACCCAGCAGCTTGTGCCTGGACCTGAAGTTTGTGAGGGGGAAGACTGGGACTCAGATTCTTACTTCCTCATTTACCCTAAACCACCCCAGCTGCCCACCTGGCTCTTTAGGGCTGGAACAAATTCCCGAGTCACCCTTGGAGGGGAAAAGGAATGTGTACTTTCTATTTCTCGGTTTTTTGGGCTTTGAGCAAAATCTTTGCTTTTGAGCCAAAAAAGTTAGCTTGGTATATGGAGCTCAAAGGCACACATAGTAGCTTTTGGTCTACCCATATTTCTAGGTATTTGAATAACGTGTTACGTGTTTGCATGAACTCTGTGCGTGTTGGCGAGCTTGTTAAGTTTATAACTTTCTGTTTTTAGAGGATGGATTTGGACATGCTTCTATGAAGAAATGCCATGTGTCTCTATTGATCCAAGAACAAACATGTCCTGTAAGTTACTGGATGAATTCACTTAAAGTGGGAACATTACCTGGCTGGTTGGCTCAGTGGTAGACTCAGTGGTAGAACATTGACCTGGTATGTAGAAGTCCTGGGTTTGATTCCTAATCAGGGCACACAGGAGAAGTGACCATCTGCTTCTTCTCCCCTCCCCCTTTTCTCTCTCCCCACCTCTTCCACTCCTCTTGTTGCCCTCCTCCCCTCCCCTGCAACCATGGCTCAATTGATTTGAGTGTGTTAGCCCCAGGTGTTGAGGATGGCTCCTTGGAGCCTCTTCCTCAGGCACTAAAAATAGCTCAGTTGTGAGCACTGGCCTCAGATGGGGTGGGGGTTGCCAGGTAGATCCCAGTTGGGGCTCATGTGGGAATCTGTCTCTCTCTCTCCCCTCCTCTTACTTAAAAAGAAAAAAAAAGAGTGGGAGTATAGACCCTATAGATACAGAGGTGTTGACACCAGAGAAGATGGGGCATCTGGATATAGGAGGGTATTTTAAAGCAGTTTTATTGCTCAATCTAATTAACTTATAAAGGGTGGTTCCTTCTAGATACAGGAGGAATTACAGCATGTAGGGTTGGAAAAACATGGAACTCACTTCTTGCTGCTTGTTCTGATCTAGCCTGAAGGGGCTGTTTTCTCAAAGAGGTACATATCCAGCTATTGCTTCAGGCAGGCATAGAGCATCACATACATGTGGGGAAGAAAGCCCAAGACCAACACTCACATGAAGTATCTGTAGCTCTGGAAAGAAAGAGAATAGGATCGGAGGACTTGTGCCTTTTGTCTCTTAATGTCTCACCGTGCTATGTCCTTATAACAGGTTGTAGTGAATTGGTTTAAGATTTTATGATATTTATGAGACTTGCCAATGGAAAAGCCTAATAAAGCAAACAAGAAAATCTCAAAAGCCACATTTTATGATTATATATAAGCTATCATTTAATATAGCCTATCTTTGGTGGAGAGAACACGATTTCTGTACGGGACCCCACGGGCATGCCATGTTGGTGTGTGTGAGAGCATCCTGGGGAGTGCAGAGGAAGAAGTGACTAAACAGACTCTCCACCCTGTTCCCGGCCTGCCAGGACCCTGACTTTGATGAATCTGCTCATACTAGGTCACGTACTCTCCATGATCACAGTGTCTTTCTGCTGCTATCTCTGTGCCTCTTACCAGTGTTTGTTCCTGTTTCTCAGGACTTGCTGCCACCTTAGGCGACTAGGGCTGGATGATAGCTCTTCCCGGAGGATTAGGCGTGGTCTGACCCAGGAGCAGGAAGCACAACATCACCAATGACATCATGACAGCAAGAGAACACAGCCCTCGCCATGGCGCCTTGGCCCGTGCAATGCAGCGGGCTTCTACCATCGATGTGGCAGGTGACATGCTTGGCCTCTCTCTGGCAGGTGAGCCTCTTGGGGCCTGCACCCAGCTCCTGGTGGTCCCATACCATGGCAGTTCTGGGAGGGCCAAGGGTACCTCCTGGGGCTCCTTGTGGACAGGCATTCTGAGCTCCCTAATATTGCCCCCGGCTGGAGGGTGTCCTGGTCTGGCATCCTATGGTTGAGGCAGAATATGGAGAGAAGTCAGAACTTTTCCTGGGAACCGCCTGCCCTGGTAGCAGCCTGCTGTCAGGTCTCCCATTCGGATGGATTTCTCTGAGGCTGATTTGCCACAGCTAATATGAGACTGTCCACAGGGCATTCCTGGCCAGTGTCTAGCCACTATAGAAGTCCTGCCTGTTGTGGGTATGCAGACCTGAAAAGGAAGGGCTTAGGTCTTGGGGTCTGAGACTTCTTAGGAATCTCAAAAAAAAAAAAAATGTTTAGAAAATGAAGATGTCATCTCCCATAACAGTTTTGGATAGAAAAATAAAATAGAATGTTGGAATTTTCCCCCTGGTTTTATTGAAAAATGACTGACACAACATTAAGTTAGAGGTATGCAGCACGACAGTCTGGTTTACAAATACTGTGAATGATTAAAAATGTGTGGAGATTGTTTTCTGCATAAGAACAGGGAAAAGTTGACGAAGGGTGACCTTTTCTACAATTTCTTTTTTATTCAGGAAATCTACAAGATCCAGATGAACCCATTTTAGAATTCAGCTTAGGTGGGTGTCTTTTAAAATTTTTTTCTTTAAAAATATATGTTGCTCAAAAACAAAAATACAAGCTCTAGTCCGAGTTTATCTTAGAGAACTTACTGCTGCTGCCACTGCTGCCGAAGTGTTTCTGAGCAAATGAGCCGGAGGCTGGTGTGGACTCCCTGTGTGGGGGGAGGCTGGGGACTGCAGGCCTGCAGGGTGGCGAACCCACCAGACCTGCAGACAGCGTCCCCTCCCCTGCTCCTGCCCTTTTGGGATGGGCTGGCAGTGTCCCTCTGGCCTTGAGGTCCTGGGTGGTTGAGTTGAGGTTTCTAGCCCCCATTCCCTACCCTGTGAACAGAGGTGGTGACACCTGTGAGCTCGCCCTCAGGGAGCATCAGGAGAGATGGACTAAAATTAGAATGCACCAGCTCCAGGATCAGGAAAGTGTGGCATTGCAGGTGGCTCACCTAGGAGGTTGGAGAGCAAGGTGGGGCCCGCTGAGCTGCTTCTTCTCTGGAGTCTGTGCTCTCTAGTGGTCCTCCCCTCCCCTCCCTGGCCCTCCCCTCTCTTCCCCTTCTTTCCTTTCCCTTCCCCTCATCCCCAGGGTCAGCATTAGTTAGTGGCCTGGCAGTGGTATTCAAGAGGTGATGTGACATAAAAGAAACACCTGCTGGGGAGTCAGATGACCTGGAATCTAGTCCAGGCTGTGCTGCAAACTAACTTCTCAGCCTTAGGCCTGTCCTTGTCCTTGCTAGATAGGTTTCCTATGGGTTATGTGGGGTGTACTATTTGAGAGACAAGCTCAAGGTAGTTAAAACAAAACAGAAGGACTTTGACAAATTGCTAAATCCATAAAAATATAAGTGCATTAGTATCAAGTTTTAAATTCTGAAAATGTCCCCATTTCAGGTTCAATGCTCCTAAACAAGTTGAGGGTTTCCCCAGCCCTTACTGGATGGCTGGGTCTGCAGCAGTAGTGAATACTGTGCTGTGCACAGGGTTTCAGGTTGTGGGACACACGCAATTGCCCACCCAGCCTAGAACTGTATTGCTCTTTACAAAGTATAATGTCAATCCAGGTTTCACAGCAGTATGAGCATATTTCCACCCCTGATCC
Organism: Saccopteryx leptura; assembly: GCF_036850995.1. Lineage (NCBI taxonomy): Eukaryota > Metazoa > Chordata > Mammalia > Chiroptera > Emballonuridae > Saccopteryx > Saccopteryx leptura. Next base: position 220,806,152 of record NC_089505.1, on the reverse strand, counting down.
TAAACCATCCCAAACATCAGAGAAAGTAAGAAACAGAACACAGATAGTACCGTATATGATTTCTTTGACATTCTCTTCTGCTTTCTTCAGTGTCTCTGTTTCTTCCAAGTTCTACTTTTTCTTTCATTTTGTGGGCCTTCCACCAAGGTCTGGTGATCTTTGACTATTCTTTCATTTTGTTTTAAATCAACATTGAGATATAATTTATATGTCAAATATACCCATTTTAAGTATAGCATTCATGAGTTTTGGTAACCCTATATATCCATATAACTACTGTCAAGATACAGAACCTTTACATCACCCAAAGGCTTCCCTGTGTGCTCTCCTGTCAGTCCTCACTCCCACTCCCAGACTACCATTGACCTGGATCACTGTAGTGAAGCCTCGTGAGTTTCCTGTAAGTGGAATTGCACATACATAGCCTTTTGTGTGGCTTCTTTCACTTTGCATAATGCTTCTGAGACTCACAGACATGTAGTTAGGTAGATCAATAGTTCGTTGTTTCCTTGCTGAGTGGTTGCCCATTGTGTGCATGAACCAAAGTTTATTCTCCTGCTCATGAATATGTGGGTTGTATATAAGTCATATATTTACATAAGTATATTTAATGTATATTTTATATATAAAATTATATTTATATATTTATTATATATATTGTAATTTATAGCCTCAAGAAAAGATGCATATCCATCCAATAAGAACCAGGTAATATAAAGAAAAGGAGAACAGTTGAAGAACATGGATGATTTTAGAAATTTAAAATAGGACAGAAATTATTTGAAAATTCAGTAAAAGTTGGAAGATATTCAAAGAATTGTTCCAGAAAGTAAAAACTTAAAAGCAAAATAGGCCTGACCAGGCAGTGGCGCAGTGGATAGAGCTTCGGACTGGGATTAGGAGGACCCAGGTTTGAAACCCCGAGGTTGCCAACTGGAGCGTGAGCTCACTATCTTGAGCATGGGGTCACTGGTGTGAGCATGGAATCACAGACATGACCCCATGGTTACTGGCTTGAGCCCAAAGGTCGCTGGCTTGAAGCCCAAGGTCGCCAGCTGAAGCCCAAGGTCACTGGCTTGAGCAAGGGGCCACTCGATCTGCTGTACCCCCGTGATCAAAGCACATATGAGAAAACAATCCATGAACAACTGAGGTGCCACAGTGAAGAATTGATGTTTCTCATCTCTCCCTTTCTGTCTGTCTGTTTCTATCTGTTCCTCTCTCTGTCTCTCTCTCTCTCTCTCTCTCTCTCTCTCTCTCTCACACACACACACACACACACACAAAGAAAATGGAAGAGGAATCGAAATGGAAAGTTAGAGAGCAAATTTGAGAGGTCCAACACTTAGAAGAGAAAGTAGAAAAGAATGTAAGGGAGGAAATTACCAAGAACTAATATCAGGGGTCTCAGAACTGAAGAATGTGTTTCTAAGAGGTTCAAAATGCCTACCAGGCCCAGCCTGTTGACAAGGACCCTATCATAATGCACATCATGGTGAAATTTCAGAGCACAGGTAATAAAATGAAGATTCTAAAAAGTTCCAGAGAGGGAAAAATATGTTCATATCCAAGGACCAGTGATGAAACTAGGGTGGAGATTCCCAGTGACATTAGAAACTTGAAGGCAGTGGGGCAGTACCTTTAATATGGGTGGAAAAGTATTTCCAATCCAGAATGCCATCATCAGATAGTCTGGGGAAAAGGGAGCTTGTTTCGTTGTTCAGAGTTGCAAGTAAATTGCTTCCCACACTTCCTTTCTCTGGAAGTTAGTGGAGGGAGTGAATTGAGAAAAAGGAAGACAAGAGGTCCAGGAAACAGGTAGGGTCAAACACAGGAGAGAAGCGAAAGAACTCCCACTTGGCTCATAATAATGCTCACTTAGCTGTAACAGTGCAAAATGTGGATTTAACAACAAAGTGAGCTAAACTGATTGAGCATAGGATGGTGAGAGTTGATGTAATTGAGTTACACATCCTCGCCCCTGGAGTAGAAGTCAGGACGTTTCTGCATGTGACAAACCAGGAAGAGTAATGTAGACACACAGAGGAGGAAACAGCTTAGGGTGAGGCTGAATTTTATGGGAAATGAATTTTACCACAATTTTTTTAAAAAGGTGAGGAGCCAGATGATTGAATGGTCAAATATTTTATCTTAAAATAAAAATAAAGGCTTAAAATTAAAAAGTGCTTATTTTAAAGCCTTTATTACAGCAAATGTTAGAGAAGAAGTCCCCAAGAGAGAGTTACACTTGGCATTTCGGTGCATGTCTCTCCAGATATTTTTACACCCACACAGTGCTGTCATGATGTTCAGTTTGGAGGTGGTGGAATTATTTACAAAATGTCACTCTAGTGTTCTTAACATATTTTTTTTCCTTCATGTAACCAAATATCATGGGCATCTTTTCATTTTAATAGACATGGATCTGCCTCATCCTATTGGGTGTCTGTGCCACATTCATTTTACCCCATCTCCTGCTGGTGGACATGTGGGTTCTTTCCAGTTTGTCATTATAAACACCACCGTAATAGACACACTTGTACATAGAGCTTTCATATATCTTGCTGGTTATTTCTCTAGGATAAATTCTTGGGTATAGAATTGTTGAGTAAATGATATGCACTTGAAATGTTTTACCAGTTAACCTCAACGGTATTTTCTTCATTAGGATTACAGATGATTTAGTTGGCAAGACAAGGCTTATATATTAAATATTAATGGTTTCTATGGAATTAAGTTAAAGGAGAGATATAAGCAGTAAACAGAAGGAGACTTAACAGTGGGCTGCTGAGAGAAAGCTTCGTGTAACTTTGAGCTAGGAATTAAATATTGACTGAGACTTAGAGGCTGATTGGGGACAAGACTGCGAGAGAATGCCATTTGTAGGAAGGTGTGTTTTGAAGGTGGCATTTCTGATATTAATTTCCCAGCCTTTTGCCATCTCTTATTCCTCAGCCTATCTACCATCACTTGTACTTAAAGATCCAAACATTCTAGCCTTGCATGGGTATTAAAAATGCATACCTGATAAAAGGGCAAGCCAAGGGAGACCAGACCACAGGCCACTTAAGAGCATAGCATAAAGAAGGGAGAGAAAGTGCAACAGTCAAATCCCTGATTCTTGTTGAGGTAGACATAGTAGGAGAAATAGAAGAGAACTTTAAAAATAAAACCTTAATGATTCTAGAAGTAAACAAAGGATATAACTCAGATCCTCAGGGTAGTCAAAATTTTCTTGGATAGAATGCAAAAAGCACTAACTGTGTTTTAGTTTGCTACTGCTGTCATAACAAATTACCACAAATTCAGCACTTTAAAACAACACAAATTTATTATTTTTACCATTCCCTTAGGTCAAAAATCCAGTGGGTTCAGCTGGGTCTCTGCTTAGAGCCTTACAACACCAAAGTCAAAGTATCAGCAGGGCTGTATTTCTTTCTGGGGGTCCTAAGGGAGAATCTGGTTTTTTTGCTCATTCAGATTGTTGACAAAGTTTAGTTCCTTATGGTGGTAGGACGCAATTCCCATTTCTTTGCCAGCTACCAGTTGAGGCTGGTTCTCAGTTTATAAAGGCCACTTATCTTTCCTGGCTTGTGGACCCCTTTTTTCATCTTCACAGCCAGCATTGGCAGGCCAAGTGCCTTTCAAACTTTGAATCTCATCTCTTTTTCCATGGTCACATCTTTCTGAATTCACCATCCTCTCCTACTTTTAAGAGCTCATGTGATTAGATTAAGGCTACTCAGATAATCCAGAATAATTTCCCCATGTCAGGATTCCATAACCTTAGTCACTTCTGTATAGTCCTTTTGCATGTGATGGAACATATTCACAGGTTCCAGGGACTAGGACATGGATTTCTTTTGGGGGAAGGGACATTTTTCTGCCCACCACTCCCTAAAATTAAAGATCTAAAATAAAATAGTCTAAAAATCTTTAAGACCATGAGTAGGTTAACCATAGATTGGAAAAAAGATATTCATTATATTTATACCTGACAGAGAACAGATCTAAAATAAATTCTTACAAATCAACAACTAAAAAGTCAACAAGTCAGTTTGAGAATGAGCAAAAGACTTGGTGAGACTATTGACAAAAGTTATGAAAATGAACAATAAGTTTATGATGAAAAAGTACTTAACATCACAGAAGTGCAAGTTAAAACACATTAGAACAACTAAAATAAGCACTAACCTCACTGAATGTTGGTGGGGTGCAGAGGACCTATAGAATTCACATACATGCCAATGGCATTGTAAACGGATGTGGCCACGTTAGAAACTGTTAGCTTAAGAAATGAGACATATCCTCTGCCAAAACCCAGAAATCTCACTCCTAGGTGCTTATGCAAGAAAATGTAAGTTCACAAAGATACACGAACAAGAAAGTTTATAGCACCTTCATTTATAATGGTTCCAAATGAAGGAGCCCAAATGCCCATTAACAATAGAATGGATAAACATGTTTTGGGGTACTTTTACACAATGGAATATATAACTCATCAATTTAGAAGAATGATTATTAATACATAGAACACAGTATATGAATCTTAAAACATTTTGTTTACATGCAAGTCAAGAACAGACAAAAGTGATGGGAGAAGGAAGTGGTTGTGGAGCTGGTGTTGACTAGGAGTCCAGGGAGCTTTCCCATCTTATTGAAGAAGTCTTCTGCCTTGCTCTGATGATGATTACATGGGTGGATATGGTTGTCAAAACTCATTGAACTGAAAAGCTAAGCCCTTTGTATTTTATTATAGCCAATAAATAATGGAAATTCAAGATATACAAGAATATATTACAAAGGGGATAATCAGAGAACCAAAATTAATTTTCAGAAGTAAAAATGGATTTCTAATTTTAAATCATCAGTGAGCATTTTAAAAGTCAAATGAGTGTGATGGGAGCAGGAATGACAGAGTAAGAATCTCCAAAATTTTTTTCCTCAATGAAGGCAATGAGAACCTGGTAAAAGTGATTGAAACCAGTTGTTTTAGAATTCTGGAAATTAAGCAAAAGCTGGCAGCACTGAATTGTGTCTCCTCCAGAAAAGGTAGTTGTTTCTAGTGTTGAAATTTGATTTCTCGTGTATTTAATCAGTTCTAAAATGTGTATTTTTTCATCTTGTAATTTCTCCATAATAAGAGTCTTGAAGTCAACAGCATAATGTAGTCGCATGGCAATGGGTCATTCTTTTCTCTCATAGTGCATTTACAGCAGATAGCATGTTCGAATTAATGAAATGGGACCATTCTCCTGTGGATCACTTCACTGATAGAATTTTCTCAGTCTCGAATCTATTTCAGAATGCTTATTAGTACAATAAATTTTCTAACTGGAATAGTTTAGTTCTGAATAGTAACATTTTTAGTAATCTTGCATTTGATATAAATCTTATAAGGACAATAAATAAACAAGGACTCGTTTTTTCAAAAAATGTTTTATTTTGTCATAGAATTTTAATTTGCTTCCAGTGTACGTCCACACAGAGACCAGGGGGCAGCACAGCAAGGGGCTGGCATGGCAGCCATACACACAGGCATGGGTGTGCCCTGAATTCATGGACTCTGTGATGCTTAGCTGAGCTGGTTAGAAGTTTGTGAAGGTCAAACTTCATGGGTAGACTCCATGCGACACTGTTGGTGCTGTGCTGTATTCCATGGACAGCCCCCTGTGACAGCTGACAATGCAGTTGTCTAATCCCTTTAAGTGTCGTTTACTTCTTTAGCTTTTTGAGTGGGTGTGGAGCAGAGAACTAACTAGAGCCTGATTTTAAAGGATTCATTTTTTTCTCTCTTCTTGATTTCATAGCTTGTAGTGAGCTACATACGCCATCGCTAGATCGGAAACCAAATAGTTTTGTAGCAGTGAGTGTGACCACCCCTCCTCAGGCATTCTGGACGAAGCACGCGCAGACGGAGATCATCGAGGTGGGGCTCTGTGACAGGCTCGCTGTGTTTGTCACCCCTGCAGCAGGGCCGATCAGCAACCTGAATGCTGCCTGTAGCTGTGATCATATCTATGTGAATTGTTGCCATTTCCCATGTGTTTTTAGTAATTGATATGTTTCATCTCACTCTTCTGGATGGCATTTTTATTTGTCATATCCTTTACAGTTATTGATTGGCCATTCGGCTGGTTATTTTTGAACAATGATGCTATCAGGTTGATTGCCTTTTCAGAGGCAAGATCCAATTCTTCCTTGTTATTTTCAGTTGGCTGCCACTTTTAGAGATTTATGCTCATTAATCAAAGTTTGGAGGGTAACTCTTAACCAACCCTCTTACTGGACATACCCCTATTTTTATTGGTTTTTATTTTTAGATCCTTTTGAGTTATAGGTTACATATTTACATTTTATATTAAAGTAAATAATAGGCTTTAACATGGGACTTTTACAATAGCCTTTTAGATAATTGAGCACATTGTGTAAGTTGTCAAACTAAGTGTGGGAGTTGCTGGTGTGAGATTCTGCAGGATTCTGTTGGCAACATGAGTGCTTGTGTGAATTACCTGCTCCTGGCAGTCTCCTGCAGACTCCACTGTACTTCCTCTTTGCCCCTGGCTTTACATTTTGGAAGACAGATCTTTATATTCTCTTGTAAACTTATTTCCAAGTTCAAATAACAATTGTGTTTTCTAAACCTCCTTTGAGCACTGCCTACACATGCTGCACAGGGCTGGGCACTGCGGATGGTAGACCACTGAGGCCCAGTCCCTGCCCCCAAGAGGGTTACCGTGCTGCGGTGGGGAGGCAGAATGAACATGGCCACCTTGATGCCCAGTGGATTGTGGAGGTGTTAGAGAGGAGGATGGCACCAGGTTCCCTGGTGAGGCCCCGGATCAGTGTTTCACATGGGCCCCTGCTGCCAGTCCAGGGGCCACATGTTGTAGAGCACTGCAGAGTTCTTTGGTAGTGATGCAAAGGCACGGCGACAGGGGAGCACCACGTGGCTGAGAGAATGAATGTTAGCCTGCTCTTTGCGTGCGGAAGACAGGCAGAAGCAAGGGGGAGCCTTGAACATCAAGAGGGAGTTTGCAGGCAGCCAGCACAGGTTTTTATGCAAGGGTCACCTGAGCAGAAGTGTTGGAGGGAGGTTCTAACTTGGACAGTCATGTGGGAGTGTGACATGACACCTGACTGGTCCTGAGAAGGAGGGGAAGGATGGGGTGCACATGAGGGAGGTTTTGTGGAAGAGTTTATTGTCATTGGGTGGGTGAGAATGAGAAGGAGGTACCAAAGCAGATGCTAAGTTTGTAGCCTCTTTGGAAGGAGAGTCAGAGATGGCTAACCAAGGGCGGGTGGAGGGAGAGGCTGGGTGGGCTGTCCAGCAGACACTGAGAGCCTGGGTTTGTAGCTGCAGAGGACACACAGCCAGAAGCACAGACCCGCCACAGAGACAAACAGGGGCCAGTAACTGTTTGGCTGAGGTAATTATACTGCCTGAGAAAGAGAATGTGATATTGTGAGGCTTTGAGAGGTGAGGCTAAGCTACCAGGAAATAGCCACCTATGACCTAGAAACCAGCTGCTAGTCCTCAAAAATGGTATAGCCTTCAAAAGGTCAGGCCTTAATTATTCTAAACCACAGGTTTCTAGAAATAAGAAACAACTTAAGTCATTCATTTTCTCTTTCATCCACCTTGGCATATCTCACAGGGACAGCTGAAAGTATTAGATGCAATTATACAACTCATCTAAAGTTGACCAACATGTGGACACTCAACCTGTGTCCATTTTGTAAAAGCTCTCCTGCTGAGGAGAAGCCCTTCGAATGAGCCCTGGGCACAGCTGGTGTGGTGGCCCAGTCCTTGTGTCTGGGTCAGTAAGCATCTCTGTAAGACTTTGTCGTCCTTGAAAAGCAGGTTTTTGGTTGTCTGCATCCATTTAAACCATGAGCATTTGTGTTGATCCAGGTTGGTAAGAATGTTAGTTTCTCATTCTGAAAAATGTTGGTGTTTTTCAAAAGCAATTACTTTAAAAATTCAACTCTGTTCTGATGATTTTCTTTTCCATTCTAGGGAACCAACAATCCTATATTTTTAAGCAGTATTGCCTTCTTCCAAGACTCCCTTATCAATCAGATGACACAAATCAAACTCTCAGTGTACGACGTCAAAGACAGGTCTCAGGGAACAGTTAAGTAGCACATGGTTCGTGGGATGTTCTTCCCTCTTTAAAGTTCTGTGATCATTTCAGTGAGAGGTGAACATGAAATCGGTGTCACTACTGGCTCACAAGTTAACTGATGTCCAAATGGATTTGTCTTTGGAAAGTTCTTTCCGAACGTCCCGATTAGGCTGCTGTACTGAGGGTCAGAGGTTGTGGGAACCAGCTAGATGACTCTCCCCGGGACCTGGACATTGGAAAGGCAGAGCAAGTGGACTCATGCCGTCTTTCCCTCTTCCTCAGATGTATTTACTGGGCTCTGGAACATTCATTGTGAAAGATCTGCTCCATGATAGGTATCACCGGTTGCATTTAACACTAAGGTTGGTATTTACAGTAATTTTGTTCCAATCTGGAGTTATAAGGTCCAGGGACTGATGGGGAAGGGCGCTATTTCCTCCCCTCCCACAGGCTGGTCTTAGCGAGTGGTTGTCCACTGAAGTGAAAGCAAACCTCAGCCTGTCCGAGGGCCTGCTGGTGATGGGCATGTGTGGCGTCTGTAGGAAACCTGCTGAAGGGGAGCCTGCATGCATAGCTAATAAAATAAATGTACTGTATGGTGTCTGCCTCCCCCCAGCAGAATGTCAGCTCCCAGAGAGCAGGAGTTTTAGTCTGTTTTCTTCATTGCTGTGTCCTCAGCACGTATAACAGTGCCTGGGGCTTCATAAATATTTGTGGGCGGGACCCCCACTGTGATCCTGACAGGAAGATGAAAAATGTCAGGATAGAAACCCTTCCCAAATTCATTTTAGGGATAGCTGCCACCCAAACCCTGACTTGGTGTTTTTGTTTTTAAAATCATGTGAAAATTGGGAAAATAGTCCAAAATAGCAAAGAATATTTTGACAAAGAGGATTAATTCCCTGCTAGATGGTGCAACATTCTGCAGCTGTGGGGATAAGAATGTTGCAGGCATGAGTCAGGACGAGAGCCCTGCAGGTGCGTCTGAAGAACCTGACTTAGGATGGAGGAAGACTCTTAGGGAAAATGAGAGGGGTGATATGGGGGAATGGACTCTTAGAGAAAAATGTCCAGCTACATCATATGCCAGAGATAATTCTAGTTGCATTTGAGTTACATGTAAGAAGTGGAAATCTTCCTTCTTTTAAAAAAAGACTATTGGGATAGTGTGGGTAAAAGGACTTTTCCTGGCGTGAGCACAGTGAGAGACAGTCACAAAGGAAACGGGCAGTTGAAGTGACCACATGAAAATTACAGCTGGCTAAGTGATACATCTTTTTTTCTTTTTCTCTTTTTATTATTTTTATTGATTGATTTTAGGGGAGAGAGAGAGAGAAAGGGTGGGGAGGAGCTGGAAGCATTAACTCATAGTGGTTGCTTCTTGTGTGTGCCTTGACCAGTCAAGCCCAGGGTTTCTAACCAGCGACCTCAGCATTCCAGGTCGACCTCAGTAATCTGCTGTGCCACCACCGGCCAAGCTAAGTCAGACATCTTAAATAAAAAGCCTGGGGCTTCCCTAAACAATGAGTCAGGTGGGCCCAGGCATGGGCAGCCCCCTGAGGGATCTTAGGAGTGAAGCTGACTGGGGCTGGAGTGGCATCGGCTGTATTGTGTCAGGATTCAGAGGCTTTGGGAAACCCAGGGTGACCTCAGCTCACTTGAGGTCAAGCTTACGCCTTGGGGCAAATCAAAGCTTGAGGGAGGTGGGAAGGAGCAGAAAGGGGTCCAGTGCCAGAAGGTCCTCTTCAGTCTTGATTATGAGATGTGTCCCCATCGCTGTCTGGGGCAGGGGTCAGCCTAGGGGAGCAAGCATTGGCTCCTTTCTCGGCTTCACCAGACATGCTTGCTTCTCTGTGGAGCTTTGTCCCCTCCTCTGTGTCCCCATGGTTTCCTGTCCGACTCCCCTGGAGTCTGGGCATGCAGTGATTGCTGCCTGACTGGCCGTTCAGCCAGGTCTTAGCACGCCCTGGACCTCTTGGTGACCCAGGACAGCTGAGCTGCAAGTTGAAGATGAAACAGTGAGGATGCCACTTCCAAAACACTTTGCTCGTTGCAGGTCTGCAGAGAGTGACCGTGTGGGTAACATCACAGTTATTGGCTGGCAGATGGAGGAGAAGTCTGACCAGCAACCTCCAGTGACCCGGGCGCTGGATACCGTCAATGGGAGGGTGAGCATACCACCATCCTCCCCTCCATTAGAAGGAGTAATGGGACCTTTCTAGATGGACTTTGACTCTGCACCCAGGGAAAGAAAAGACAGGGCCTGCTCCTAGCTGCTACCACCATAAATGCACCAGTCCCTCAGTTGCTTCTCAAAGTAGAGAGAAGGGAATCCCGCTGGGCCCTGCTGCCCTGGAACCTGCCTCTGCACAGGCCATGCTGGCCACCTCTAGGGAATGGGCAGTGGGGGCTTGCAGGACCTGGCCGGAGGGGCTGCAGTCAGGAGGGGAGAGAGGTGGGAGTGTGGAATGAGACCCAGATTTTCTTTGATAGTTTGTTAGTATCTTCCTCCCAGATAGTCAGGTGCTCATCGTCACGTTATGCACACACATCTCATATCTTACACACCCTCCCCTGCCTTCACACCCTCCTGGTCTCTGTCTGTCCCACCCCTTCTTACCCTCTTTCCTGCAACTCTCCCCCCCTGCACCTCTCCCGCCCCACCTCTTCCCATACTGCACCTCCCCCTCACACACTTCCCCCCTGCACTTCTCCCCCCACACCCACCCCCGCACACCTCTCCCCCACATCTCTCACACTCTCTCATGCTCATAGACACTCTTATACTCTCAAACTAGAATTCTAATTTAAGAGCCTAAGGACTGGTAAGTAGTCATTGTTGTGAAATACGGAGCTATTTACCCAAAATAGGCCCAGAACATCAGCTGTGAAAATACTTTTGGTTGTCATTTTCCCTCCCTTTCATTTTACACATCAGAACACTGAAATACCAGGCGAAGTGACTTAGTTAAAAGACGTGCGTTCCTAGAAAAGTGGGCATACAACACATTCAGTCTGTTGAGAGGTGGGTTGATTTGTCTGTGACCTAGGTGTTGTATTTATTGCAGAGTTGACAGTGGGCATTAGTCTTGAGTTCTTCTATGACATCTGTAGGCCACCACTTCTGAGTCTGGACTCATCTGCATCTCATGGTTGTCTTGTGCTTTTCTATACGTGTCACTAGATGGTCCTGCCCGTTGATGAGAGCTTGACTGAAGCATTGGGAATCCGCTCCAAATATGCTTCCTTGCGAAAAGATACATTACTGAAATCTGGTAAACAGCTTCTTCCATTGCTACTCTTGCCATTCTTGCCACTCTGTGAGTGTCCACTTGGTCACCCTTTCTAACCCACTGCTGTGATTGTCACAGCCATGCACCCCAACTGTCTCCTCTTTGCTACATTCTTTTTGACAGCATATAGAGTTGGTAATACTCCAAGAAAGGGGCTTCCTCCTTCGCCTCACTCTTTCATGTTTTGCATTGGGTTTAGTGACTTCCAGCCTCACTGCCCAGACCTTATACTTCGGAATTAGTTATGAATCCTGGGACAAGAAGATTGCATGTGTCAGGGGAAGAACATTCAGGCTCAGTCACCTGGTGGGTTTTTGGTTAAATGTCTAATCCCCTTAAGATGAATAGTAAGAAGACTGAGGGCCTGGGGAGGAGCTGACACAGGTCTGCATCCTGCTCATGCGCATCCTGTCTCTCTGACATCCTACTCAGTGTTTGGTGGCGCCATCTGCCGTATGTACCGATTCCCCACCACTGATGGGAACCACCTACGGATCCTGGAGCAGATGGCAGAAAGCGTGCTCTCCCTACACGTGCCCCGGCAGTTCGTGAAGCTGTTGCTGGAAGAAGATGCGGCCAGGTGAGGCCAAGTGGAGAGGCTGACCACTCATCACGCCCATGCCATGTGCCCTTCCCTTCTGGGAAGCTCTTAGATGTACGTGGTGGACAGAGCACTGGACTCAGAGAGGCAGATGGCAGACCTGCCTCTACCACATGCCTGCTCTGTGGCCTGGGCTTCTAAAACTTCAGGTGCTCATCTGTATCTTGGGGTTTCTATGTGAGGACTTCACAATATATGTGCCTGGAGCACCAGATGTGTGCCCAGCACTCAGTACCCGCCCCCCTCCCTTCCCTCACTTGGTACCTCTCATTTGGCCTCAGAAGTGAAAAATAGCTGTCATCCTTTGGTTGTGGCTTCCTGGCCAGCAGTTTCCTTGGGCAGGGCCACAGCGATGTGGGCTCTAGAGCGTTAAGAAGGACCCATCAGAGCCTCCCTCCAGCGCAGGGCATATGTCCCTGGTCCTCAGGGAGGGAAGAGCCGTGTGGGGTTCAGACACTGCACATGCTGCTCCCATCTGCCTTATGCTGCCCTTACTCCTCCTCCTCAAACAGTGTTAGTTACAGGCACAGTATAACAAAAGCCTGGAAGAAAGCAGTGCTTCCAGGTATTTTGTTTTAAATTTTTATCTTGAAAAAAAATTTAAACTTTAAGAAAAATGGCAAACAATGCAAGGAGCTGCATTTCTCTATTTGTACATATTTTATATGTATCTTAATTCAAGAATTTTTTCACCTTTTTTGTATTTGTATCTATATATCTATATCTATATCTATATATATATATGTCTCCCATATTTCTCCACTTCTTATCATTTCTGGTTAAGGCATCATTTCCCATTACTTGTACCAGGTATGTACTTTTGTGTACTATAACATTGAAGACTGGTTCATTTAATGAGCATTTTGTTTCGAGGGCTGTGTTGTTTTGCCCCAGTCATTTGGTGGTGCTGTGCTCAGTGTAGAGGTTTCTTGATGAGTGAGATGGACCATGGAAGAGTTGCTGGCAGGCCGGGGCCATCTGCAGAGCCCGCAGTGCTGGTGAACAGTAAAGGGGGCTGTGAGGAGGGTGTGGCCCGAGCTGGCCACTGTGAGACAGTGGCGTTAAACTGGAGCATAGGAAGGATCCACATGAAACACAGGCAGAGATAGCCAGAGGGGGCTATCATGGGAAGGCAGTGGGTGCAAGTCCGGGGCCAGCAGGCCTCTGAGCGAGGACTTGGCCTCCACACGATCGCCAAGCCTCGCCTGCCCTGTGTGTTCTTTACATTAATTTTGGTAATGTAATGGTAAGATAGTACAACTCTTTTTAATATCAGACAATTTAGTACATTCCTAAGAACTTTTATAAAATTAGCTTTTTTTTCTTCTCAAAGAAAAATGTGTATAGTATAAAAAGCCAAATAGTGCTGAAGGCTTTTAACAGTGTAAGTCTTGGGTCCTCAACTTAATGATCCCAGAAACAACTACTTATATATCCATTTTAGTGTTTAATGCTGTTTCTAAATATATGTGTAGAGCAGTGTTTTTTAGCCACCCTGACGTTGTATGAAGATTATAGTGTCAACATCAGGGTGGTTAATTCTTGCGGACCGTCATGAGATTGCTGGCAGACCAGCAGTGGTCTGCAGACCGGCGATCGAAAACCAGTGGTGTGGTGTACTTTTAATCAATTTCAGGGATCAGCCACTGATTTCCTATGAAGTAAGGGCACTATGTCTTTTATACTTTGCAGCTCCCTAGTTTCGTAGAATAGTTATCATTAAAAAAACCAAACATCTTGTGTTTTGTTGTTCTGATTATGTAACTATTATTTACTGGTGAGCTCAGAAGTTTTATCAGTTCTTATACAGCTTTTATTTTTCTGGAGATGACAAATCATGGCAGGTGCTTATAGCCCCTTGGGATTTGGGAGGGTTACGTGTCATTCTGTGCTGCTCAGACCCAGATGGGCCGCACCTCAAGCCTTCACCTGTGTGGTGTGTGGCGCCCGCGAGGATGCCAGGGCCATGGCACCCTCTCCTCCACTCAGTTTGCCTCGAACATTTGACTTATTTTCTGTGAAAAAGTTTCTTTGTGCCCTGACCACATGGTCAGTGGTCTGCCTTCCACATGGCCATTCCTTCTGGAGGGGTCTGTCAGGCACCCTGCTGCTTGGCCTTAGACTTCCGTTTGGCCTGGGCTTGGCCTGGGCATGCGCGATAGATACTCCATGTGCACGTTGCTCTCTGGGTTGGTACGCACCTCTATTCCTCTCCAGGGATGGGAGCCAGCTCCACATCCTGACACATGCATCTTGCTTGCAGAGTGTGTGAACTGGAGGAGTTGGGGGAGCTGTCCCCTTGCTGGGAGAGCCTCCGGCGCCAGATCGTCACTCAGTACCAGACCATCATCCTCACGTATCAGGAGAACCTGACCGACCTCCATCAGTACAAAGGTGGGCACCAGGTCCCGTCTTCATCACCACATGCACAATCTCCACTTTCCTACCTGGAAATCGGGAACCCAGGGCCACTCAGATATTCTTGTTGACAGACACTTTAATGGATTTTAAAAATAGATACTCGTATGAGTGTGAATTCTTTAAAATATAGATTTTTCAGATCTTAATTAAAAAGACAGATCTGTGAATTGCATTGAAAATTCCTTCCAAGCAAGGTGTCATCTGCCAAACAACCACTGTGGGGTGACATTTAGGAAAGACCAAACTATAGGCTGTCAGTTCATATTATTTCTCCATCTTGGTCTAATGTCTGTGAAACGCCCAACAGGCTGTAGGCCATTTGCCTTCAGATAAAGCAGTTTTATAGATTTCTCAGTTTAAATATTCAGTGGTTCTTGTATTGAACATATAAATTGAGTGGAAATCTCTATTTTAAGGCTGAAAAAGGAGAATGAAGTACAGACACCTCACCTTTTCTTGAAAGATGCCATTTGATTTTCAGAACACTCTCAGGGAAGATTTAGCAGACTATTCTTAAGTCACTCCCATTTATTCCAAATTGAATGATTTTTTTTTCTTTTGGCTTTTCATTACTTTATTCTCTATCTTTATATTCATCCTTCCTTCCCTCTTCATAGTGAAATTTCAAGGTTGGAAGAAAACCATAAGCCCTTAATGTACTTCTGACATAGACATCTGAACATGTCCATGAATTTGGCTAAGAAACCAAGTACAGGAATGATGACTAGATGATGGTGCCCGGGGTTAGCTTTGAATCTGAAGACTAGATGTGAAAGAAACAGCAGCATTTGCCTGAAGGAACTTAGGGAACTAGTCGTGCTGGATGCCTGTTACCTGGGAAAGTCTGACACCCACACAGCCTTGCGTTTTTAGAGCAGGGCCTCTCAAATGTCACTGTGTGTCTGAATCCCAGAGGTTCTTGTTAATAGCAGAATTGTGCAGTTCTAACAGGCTCTTGGGCTACTGGTCTCTGAGCCGCTGCTTAAATATCTAGTGAACAATCTCTGGTGGCAAAATGCAGAACAGACAGTGTTGGTCTGTATTTTGTATACTGGCAAAATGAATTTACCTTTCTTCTCTAGATACAGTGTTTATTCCTTCTACCTCTGATTGCCAGTGTAATGTGTAATCCCTTTTTTTTCTAGGCATGGAATTTCCTCAGTTAGTTGTGGTTC
Organism: Saccopteryx leptura; assembly: GCF_036850995.1. Taxonomy (NCBI): domain Eukaryota; kingdom Metazoa; phylum Chordata; class Mammalia; order Chiroptera; family Emballonuridae; genus Saccopteryx; species Saccopteryx leptura. The sequence goes on along the minus strand of NC_089505.1, from coordinate 220,790,533 downwards.
TGACTACAGAAATAAGATTGTGGATATTTGGTACAAAACAGTGTCCAGTTCCTTAACCACCCAAGTGTATACAAGGGAACATGTTTAAGAGCGTGTTCCTGAGGGCCAGAGTCAGTGCAGTCTGGCATCTGTCCATCATGACAGACCTGGGGTGATGAGCAAACCTTTACATCAGTTTTCAGAGTTGTGTTGCTCTAATCAAAGCAATTTCTCAGATCTTGGGAGATGGCAATCTCTAGAGTTGGAATAGGCAGTTCTTGGTGTGAGCCTGTTGCTTTTTATAGTGCTGCTGACACTGTGTTGCATGAAAATCTCTCTGTCAGACTTTTCCTTTCAGAGCTGAGTCATGGGTAGGCAGGCATCGTCACCCTGGCCTCCGAGGCTGCTCTCACTGGCTCCGTCCTCGACCCGAGCACGCAGACCCAGTCTCCTAGCCAGCCAGCTGGCCTCCCCCAGTGTTGTTCCCTCTCACTACCTGGAAATGACACGTACTCAGCCTACACATACCTGCTTTTTGAGCAGCATCTCCAGAATATCCCTTTTCTACTTAACATTCAGAAATGTGGGATGCATATTGATGACCTTTCTTTTCTAATGTTCTGTTTCTTAGGTCCCTCATTTAAAGCAAGCAGTTTGAAAGCAGATAAAAAGTTGGAATTTGTTCCCACAAACTTGCACATACAAAGAATGAGAGTTCAAGACGATGGAGGATCAGGTAACTCTTTCTGCCCCTCTTGCATGCCCATTTCTCTGTCTCCCTGTGTACTTGCCCCTGTGTTGCCCCACATCTGCCCAGCCATGCCTGTCTGTCCTGCTGGGCAGCTCAGATAAGACACATCACAGGACCTTTGTAAGGCCTTTGTCCAAGAGCACAAACCCTTTCCTCTTGTTTCCCCTTCATCCAGCTTCCTTTGTGTTTCTGTGGCAGAAAGCTGCCTGTTAACCATCCTTCTGAAGGAGTGATGCAGGCTGGTGTTGCCCGCAGCCCTGTGGGACTCCACCATGGGACATATTGAGGCCCTCGGGTAGCCCAAGCTATGGGACTAAGGGACCTGCAGGCTGCTGGACCTGGTTGGAGGGTCAGGAACCAGAGTTGTGTGCATATCACTGTAGCTGGCTCATCACAGGCCAAAACCCAGAGTAACGGAGGAGAGCTTTCTGTCATTCAGATCAGAGCTACGACATCGTCACCATTGGGGCGCCAGCGGCACACTGCCAAGGTTTTAAGTCAGGAGGCCTCCGCAAAAAGCTGCACAAATTTGAAGAGACCAAGAAACAGTAAGTTCTTAGAGGTGTTCATGGTCCTTGTACAGCTGTCTGATGCTTCCTAGGTTAAAAAAAATCAGAATATGACCCCAAAAACATCCAGCCATTTAGTCTGCTTTTGCTTGGTGAGAGAAGCTGCCTGCAGACCCTGTGCTGCTCTGTGTGTGTATGCGACTGAGCTGGGTGGTTGAGCAGGCCACCTGATCAGCAGTCCTGTCCCTGCAAATTGAAACCCACCTTAAAAGTGGCGCTTTCGGCGGCTCCCCTGTGTGGATGCTGATTCCGCTGTCTTAGAGAGGCTCTGGTCACTCGGCTGGGTGCCCCAAAGTGTGCAGCCTGTGAGAGATCCCCTCCCTTTCTAAAGGACTGCTGTGGATGAATATTCCCAGTTTCAGAAAGGCTTGAGGGGCTGCATGGATCTGCATGCTGAGCAGGGAGCTGTCAGGCAACAGGAGGGGTGGGGGAGGTACAGAGCGCACATGTAGTGTCACTGGAGGTGTGGTGCCCGGTGCTTTGGGGAAAGGACCGAGCGGAGAGCCAGACTCAGTGTGGGGCTATGCTCTCGAAATTGGGGATGTGGGGGGTGACAGACCCAGGCCTCGTCCTGAGGTGCTCTGGGCCTGGAGCTAGCAGTGCCATGTTTGGAGACAAGCACAGAGGGTGCTCTGGACCTGGAACAGGTGTTGAAAACATGGGAGGTGATCTTCCAGAATGTCACCTGCCAAGATTTAAATAGATCAAGGGATATAAGTATAAGACATGGAGGTGGTGAGTGTAGATGGTTCTATAAGATCCTTGGACCGTGAAATAGAGGATACAGGTCTCAGGTTTGGGGAGGGTGATTATGACGTGAGAATGTGTTTAAGCTGAAAAATAAGATGGATGAGACTGACGTAGAGAAGGAGGCATGGATGGAGCAGGTTCTGGAGGAGATAGAGAAAGGCAGGACCAGGCATTTAGTCAAAGGAATGTGAGAAGTTGAGGTTGCAGAGAGGTTTTTGAGGTGGGAAGGAACAAGCTGAAGGTTTGTTGGAACAACGTCTGCAGAATGTACAGTGAAAGGTAGTACTCACCACTGGAAATGGAATGGCTTGAGGAAGGTGAAGCAAAGGCTCAGGCAATGTCAAGGGAACCCCACAAGGTGGTCAGGCAGAAAATGTTAGTAGGTGCCAGAGCTAGGGGCCCTTGCCTGGCTCTGTGCTGCCATGTCTGGAGGAAACTGACCTTGGACTGGATCAGGGATGGGTGAAAGGTCAGGTGCAGTGGTTGGTCAGTGGGCTGAGGGGTCAGGGATGCAGCTAGGAGCGTCGCTGACCATGGAGCTAAGGCTGGAGGAGGACAGGTGGGCAGAAGAGACTGTACTGTGAGAAGTAACCTTCAGATGTGTGCACAGGTTATTCTGAGCCAAGGAAGTCCTGGAGACAGGAGGAGGAGGAGGAGGAGGAGGAGTGAGACAGACCCTGGTTAGGAAGGGGAGTTTCAGCCTTGGGCGGGAGAACATTCTCTGGGAGGCCCCAGCAGCCCGCTCTACCTGATTCATCCCCATCAGGGGCTATCTCCTGCTCAGACAAGCCAGGTGACCAGACCTGCCCGAGGACTCACTGACTCCTGTGTTTCTCTGGACACTATGACAACTCCGAGGCTTCCTGTCTCCACCACTCTGAACAGCATGTCTCTGTCATGCCATTGCATTGAGCTGTGTGGATATGACTGTGATTCAAGGGTGATGTGGTTGCCCTGGAGGAAAAAGCCAGTCCTTGTCCCTGATTGCTCTATGTACTAACTTCAGAACTTCTTATCCCCAAAATGCCTTTGTGGTCTTTTCCAAATATATACTAAGAATTTTTATTTACTTTCCTACTAATGTGATAAAACCATTGGTAGAAATGCTTTCCATCATTGGAACTCTCCTTCAGATGTAGATGTAACTTGCCCCTCAGTGGAGCGGCTACCACGTAAGCAGCCCGACGCTGCTATAGCGGATAAGCACTAGCCCTAAGTTAATCGTTCTTCGGCAAATGCACTCACATGTTCTGACAAAAGATAACTGGGATTTTTAAACTTTTGTTTTGCATTTGGTGTTTACTAACAAATCCTAATATTTCACTTTGATTCTTTTCTTTAGCAATTTTGAGGAGTGTTGGTGAGTTTTCTGTCTGTGGAGAGAGTGTCTGTCCTGGTCTTGCTCTCATGCAGAGAAAGCCTGTGCTGCCCATGCCCTGAGAGGCGCTTCACCTTCGGTGCCACTGTGGGCTCCTAGTTACAGCTTGTAAATAGTTCTCCTTCCAACTGCAATGTTCTTTGGTAATGAATAGTCAGTCTGTCTTTACCCTGGGGCCCCAGCCCCTGTCCCACTCTGAGAGGCCTGCTGCTGCCTCCCCCAGAAGAGCGAGTGGGATTTCCTGTCTGCCTGCTGCTGCGGCTGGGAGTCTCTTGATGGCACTCTTATTACAAGAGCCTCGAGGCTTTTCAGTTTGCACCCCGCCATCACTGTGTGGAAATGAAGCCAGCTTACATTTTCATGATATTTAGTAGTTTATATATATTTTAAATCAGTGTTACTAATATCAGTTTTAACAAGAATTACAATAACCAAGTGACTTTTTCTAACAAAGAGTTAGATGGCAGCCAAAACCATCATGTCTGCTGCCTGGTGGTTCCTGCTGCCACCCCAGTACCCCCAGTCATGTCCAGAATGTTTGCCCAGCCAGAACAGGGACTTTGCAGTGACACTTCTTTGGGTAACAGACCCCTTTGGAATTGCTGCCCTCTTGGAGCTGGCAGGGCTCAGGGGCTGTGGCTGGGCCCTGCCTGAGATGTCAGGCTTTCCTGGGGACATCTGACAGCAGGAAGTTCTGGGGACACTCCTCCCAGGCTGAGGCCTCTTTAGCTTTTCCCATTTTTAGAACTAGGCAGATGGGCACACATGCTCATATATTCATGATCACCCTGAACAGCAGCTCTTTGAAATCTACTCAATCCTTCTTATGTAAAAGGTGCTGGTGGCCTGACCTGTGGTGGCACAGTGGATAAAGCATCGACCTGGAAATGCTGAGGTCGCCGGTTTGAAACCCTGGGCTTGCCTGGTCAAGGCACATATGGGAGTTGATGCTTCCAGCTCCTCCCCCCTGTCTCTCTCTCCTCTCTCTTTCTCTCTCTCCCTCTATCTCTCCTCTCTAAAATGAATAAATAAAATAAAAATTAAAAAAAAATTGACTTTTTAAAAGGTGCTGGTTACTATTATTAGGGCATGATCTGTAAGGACAGGTTCAGTGGGCTGAGTTCTTTTTTTTTTTTTCATTTTTCTGAAGCTGGAAACAGGGAGAGACAGTCAGACAGACTCCCACATGGCGCCCGACCGGGATCCACCCGGCACGCCCACTAGGGGCGATGCTCTGCCCACCAGGGGGCGATGCTCTGCCCATCCTGGGCGTCGCCATGTTGTGACCAGAGCCACTCCAGCGCCTGAGGCAGAGGCCACAGAGCCATCCCCAGCGCCCGGGCCATCTCTGCTCCAATGGAGCCTTGGCTGCGGGAGGGGAAGAGAGAGACAGAGAGGAAAGTGCGGCAGAGAGGAAAGTGTGGCGGAGGGGTGGAGAAGCAAATGGGCGCTTCTCCTGTGTGCCCTGGCCGGGAATCAAACCCGGGTCCTCCGCACGCTAGGCCGACGCTCTACCGCTGAGCCAACCGGCCAGGGCTGGGCTGAGTTCTTGAGTGTGGGGGCGGGTATGTATTTGTTGAAGTGTACATACACAGCCATGTATGCTCTAAACATCGGGACCTGCGAGGAATACATGTTTTTTAATTCTATTTTGAGATTATATTTTTAAGACTGAATTGTCTTAAGTGACAGCTATTCATTTGGAAGAGTGATTGCAGATTGGAAAGTCATCATGTGCACACGGAGCTGTGGAATGGCTCTTGTCAGACCGTATAGGCTTGAGCGCATTCTGCTGCATGGGCTTCTGGCAGCTCCATTGTTTTTATTGTGGTGTGTGGGCTTGCCGTGTGGTTTCTTTTGGGGCGTTTGGGTTTTGCTTTTTGCATGTTCAGCCCATATTTTGTCTAGGGAAGAGGCAGGGCACTTTTTTGGTGACTCGCCTTTGGGTTACCCTGGAAAAGCCCATCGGGTGGTTCTCAGCCCTGCCCTCATTATCCCCATCTCCAGGGAAAGTGATAGCAGGTGTAGCTCTCTACCTTCTCTCTTCCCCCAAACTCAAGGGGCAGCTCCGAGGGAACCAGTCAGTGCCCCTCACTCCATGAAGCATAGGTCACCCACTCGAGCCGGAGCACACGATCTTAAATTGTGGGAGGGACCTCTGCACTGGCACCTTATCCTTCCTCCTTGTTTTCCTCAGCTTCCACACATGGTCTGAAAACTCAGTTTATAATATTGGTTTGATTTGGGATCTTAGCTGAGAGATGCAATTTACCACCTCCATCTAGAAGGGCCAGATGTGTCTGCCAGACCTCATATAGCCGTGGCGTTGAGCTGGTTCTCCAGAGGCTGGTATTTACTTGTGCCAGAAAGCGTCTAGGCTGTAGCTTTGACCTCAGATCCCGAGACACACATGCTGCTTGGTGGCAGAAGGTGGGGAAGGAGGAAGAAGCAGGTTTCCAGAGCTCCCAGGTTTGACAAGAGCCAGGTTTGAGTTATCCAGGCCCGGCCTCTGGCCTGGCACATTTTCTGCCTCCTCATCTGATTGAATGATATTTTTCAAAGATGGGAAGTACTAGAGCAGGAAAAAGGGAAGGAAGCCAAGTTTTCTGAAAATGTGCTGGGTCAGACACAGGAGGGAGGAGAGCTGTGGGTGTGTGCACAGGAGGGTTGAAGTTCTAGTTGGCCAAATGAAACATTGAGGACCCTTTCGGCAGAGTCCAGCGCCCATGGAAGTCTCCCTTCAGGCATCAGTAGCCCCATGTCTTCACTTAAGTCCTGCTTAGAATTTGACAGGTCAGGTTCTTAGATGAAAGACAGATCATTTGGGTAATTTCTGGATTTAATATGTGCACACATGGTACAAATACAGGTACAAATATAGGTAGAAGACTTAATTGTATGTTAATACTTCAAGCTTCTACCATACAGACAGAAAGGATCTTCTAAGATATACTTCTGTACATCAATAGCTACCCAGCCCAGGAAAATGTCCCTGAGCAGCAACGCTTTCTTCTGTGTTGGTTGTGGACTGAGGTTGGGAGGGTCCTAGCAGGCTCATCAATTTGAGAGAACCTCTTAAGGTCTGTTCTTATCCTTTTTAGTACATCGTCCAGCTGCCAGTCCATAATCTACATCCCACAGGACATCATCAGAGCCAAGGAGATCATCGCCCAGATCAACACCCTGAAAACACAAGTGAGTTACTATGCAGAACGACTCTCACGGGCGGCCAAGGACAGGTCTGCCACTGGCCTCGAAAGGACACTCGCTATCTTGGCAGACAAGGTAAGAGGATGCCCTGATACATGTGGGGGGGGCTCCCTTGGATTTCTGGCATAGTGTGCCCAAAGCCATTCATACGAAGGGTGCCATTGGGATGGTCTTGAAAATCTAGCTTCAGATCCAGTTCCCACAAGGTCCAGGGGGGGTTAGTGATTTGCCTATGATCACAGACGTGGATGAGGACAGGCCAAGAATAGCCCGGGGTTGTGATGCCAGTTGCTGCTTCATACAGAGGTGTTTCCCAGCAAGTCCAAAGGGGTCGTTGGTAAGGCTGGGGCAGTTCCACAGCTTTCTTAGTATGCATGCACTCAGCACATTTTTCATTTTGCCACGGATTAAATGTAATTGGATTTTTTTTAAAAAAATGAATTATTATACCAACACACATAAGAGCAACTTAATTTTTTTGGCTTATATAGAATCAGTAAATCAGCCATTAATTAATAGTAATTTGATTCTGATTTAAAATACATATATATCCATACTGGGGACGTGGGTCAATCAGATCCTTTTGCACACACAGATTCTGATCACACTTCCCTCTTCACAGCTGCCGTACTGGGGTGAGGGGCTGTTCTTGAACAGTACACACTGTATCCATCACGTGTCATTAGCAAAATGATTGAGAACTGGGGATTAGATCCATTTGGGAAAGAAAGATGTTGGAAGTCATGTGATGAGTCACAGAGCCCCCATTGCATATAGAAGTTCCCAGAACCAGGATTGCTATGCCAGGAACCCTCTGCCCAGAGTCCAGGGCTCCAGGAATTAGATGCAAAAAGATAAGGCTTCAGTGACTGAAGCAGAGTAAGGCTGACCCCCTGGAATTAGAGGGGTTGGCCCTGACGTCCTTGAAGACTGGGATACTGGGCTCTCTTTTGGCCCTTCCTCTAGCAATGCCATGCTCAAAGGCCAGCAGTGGACACAGACTGTCCCTTCATCCTCTTTATTCTTTAATCTTCTTTTTTATCCCCTTCTTTTTCCAAGTGAGAGGAGAGGAGATAAAGAGACATTCTTCTGCATGCGCCCTGACTGGGATCTACCTGGCAACCCCGATATGGGACTGATGCTCAGCCCTTCCGGGGCCATGCTTGCCACCAAGCTAATTTTAGTGTGTGAGGTGGAGGCTCCACAGAGTTGTCCTCAGCGTCTGGGGCCGATGTACTCGAACCAGTTGAGCCATGGCTGCGGGAGTGGGAGAGAGAGATAGATTGAGAGAGAGAAGGGGGAGAGGAAAGGGTGGAGAGCAGATGGTAGCTTCTCCTGTGTGCCCTGACTGGGAATCAAACTGGAACATCCACATACCAGGTCGATGCTCTACCATTGAGCTAACCGGCCAGGGCCCAGTCTTCCTCTTTTTTCTTTTCTTTTTTTTGAGAGAGAGACAGGAAGGGAGAGAGAGAGGGGGTAACAGAGGGTGAGAAGCATCAATTCATAGTTGCTTTCACCTTAGTTGTACATTGAGCTTTTTATATATCCTCCACCAGGGCCAGTTTTTCCTTGCTCAAGCCAGCAACCTTGGGCTTTTCATGCCAGTGACTTTTGAGTTCAAACTGGTGAGCTTTGGGATCATGTAAAATGATTTCCCCTCTCAGTCCCCTGACTTTGCACTGACGAGTCCACACTCAGAGCCAGCACCCTCAGGGCTTTGAACTGGTGACCTCAGCATTGCAGGTTGATCCTTTATCCACTGCACTACCACAAGCCAGGCCCCAGTCTTCTTGGTGGGAAATTCTGGCTGAGATTCAGCCAGGTTGGCCATGAGGCAGTCTTAAAGCTCAGCGTCCTGCAGGCAGCAGCCCTTGAGTTGTTTGTACTCTGAAGAGGGGCAAGGGATGAGTGCTGGTCTCAGGCCAGTTCCCCAGCCCTCAGAGAAGACAGGCCTTCAGTCCCAGGCCTGGGGCTCAGCAGCCTGGGTATGTGTGCACCTGCAGACCCGGCAGCTGGTCACTGTCTGCGACTGCAAACTGCTGGCCAACTCCATCCACGGGCTGAATGCAGCACGGCCCGACTACATTGCCTCCAAGGCCTCCCCCACCTCAACTGAGGAGGAGCAAGTGATGCTCAGGAATGACCAGGACACCCTCATGGCCAGGTGGACGGGCAGGAATAGCCGGTCTTCTCTGCAGGTGGACTGGCACGAGGAGGAGTGGGTGAGTCTGCTGCCCATGGCCCGCATCCTGCTGCTAAGCTCGGGTTGACAACACAACACTTCTCACCAGCCTTTCCCCCCCCGAGGGGCCTGAAGGGTCATTGCCTTTGTAGACAAGCTCTGAATCTCCTTCACATGGCTGCTGGGCCACCTGACTTAAGGAAGAAGATAGTATTTTACCATCTGTGTCCATCTGAGGAGTAGGGCTACTGGGGGCTGGCCGTTCTTGGACCTGGCTCTTAAGGGCGATTTTCTCCTTGGAGTCTCTGGTCAGGTTAGCCCTTCCTGGGCTGTTTGTGTATTTTCAGATGTGGAAACTCGGGTGCTGGGGTAGCTGGTAAGGACATGGGAGATACTGCCCTGACACTGTGTCACATCGTTGCTTCCTCACAGAGCTGTCCCAGGAACAGATCTGTGTCTCCTCATGGAGTAGTACATAGAACTTGTTATGTCATTTGTCGGGACTGTTTAGAAGTAGACTTGTGAACCACTGAACTCAGTAGCCCAGTGCTCTGTCTGTCCTGATCAGACTTCCTTGGCTTCCACCAATCTTCTCCCATACCTCCTCCTCCTCCTCCTCCCTCACCTCCTCTTCCTCCTCCCTCACCTCCTCTTCCTCTTCCCTCACCTCCTCCTCCTCCTCTCTCACCTCCTTCTCTTCCTCCTCCCTCACCTCCTCCTCCTCCTCCCTCACCTCCTCCTCCTCCCTCACCTCCTTCTCTTCCTCCTCCCTCACCTCCTCCTCCTCCTCCCTCACCTCCTCCTCCTCCCTCACCTCCTTCTCCTCCCTCACCTCCTTCTCCCTCACCTCCTCCTCCTCCTCCACTTCTTCCTCCTCCTTCACCTCCCTTCCCCCACCCCTTCCACACCGCCCCATCTGAAGTGATTAGCTGTTGCCATTTTCTTCCTTCCAAACCAGATTTCAGTCCCCTCTGGTGTGATGCTGCAGGAGGCCTGCAGCAGAGGGAGGAGGATGACACTGCCTCACGGGACCTTGTGGCCCCTTCTGTTAGTGCTGGTAGCTGCTGGGAAGTCCTGTCTGGCTTCCATGATGGTTACTAGCAGACTTCTTCCAAATTTTAAAACCAGCATTCTCAAAACATTGATTCATCCTTTGAAAAGCAAATAGAATTTTAATTGTTTTGGGGGAATTATGAATCCCATTGACATTTCTAAATCTTGTGGTGGTATACTGAGCACAGTGGTTGGGAAGGGGGTCAGTGGAGGATGGTTTGGTTTGTGTTGTGGCCTGTCATCCTCATCGGAGAACCGAACAAATGAGCCCTTTGATTTGGAAGGAGAAAGTGTGGCTGAACGTTGACAAGAGCCTGGAGTGCATCATCCAGCGGGTGGACAAGCTGCTGCAGAAGGAGCGCCTACATGGCGAGGGTTGTGAGGACACCCTCCCCTGCTCGGGCCGTGGCACCAGCAAGAAAGGTAACCGAGACAGCCACGCCTACTGGATCAGACCGGAGGAACCTTTCTGTGATGTCTCCTCTTCGCCATGCCCTTCCACCATGCCCTCTGCTGCATGCCATCCTCACCTGACCACACGTGCGTATGCATCCATACGTCCCGTCACTCTGTCTCCACCTCTGTCTGTCTATCTGTGTCTGACTTCATGTCCTGTTCCCCTATACAGACTACAGGGAGGGCTGTCGGGAGGAGCAGGGCGGAGCAGGGCCTTGCAGTGCTTGGAGCAACGGGCAGTGAGGGCAGAGGCCCCCGTAGGCTTTATGCCCACAGAGTCTGCATGTGTACCTGCGTGTCTGGCAAAGGCAGGCTCTCAGGCCCTCCTGGATCATGCTGTCACAGCAGTAAGATTGGGCTCCCTGAAACCAGTCTGAAAACCTGAAGGAGGCCAATGTGGATATTACCTTTCTGATGAGGCTGTTGACTGCACTGGGAACTGGCAGTCAGGCACAAGGTGAATGTCGCAGGGATGCGGTAGAGGACTGCTGTTAGCGGCCCAGTGAGCTCGTGTGAAGACTGGTTGGCATTGGTTGGGTGTGCTCATCCAGCAGAGGCATGTTGCCTGAGGACATGTTGCTAACTCAGTCTGGTGGTGGCACCCAGTCCTGTGCCTCTGGGGACTGAGTTAGGTTCCTCTGTTACCACCTCCAAGGTGGGGCTCTCAGTAAATGGTAGGACATTGGCACGAAGCAACAGTTCAGGAAGTCTTCTGTCTGTGAGGACACAGAGCATAGCCAGTTGGTTGGCGTTGCATGTGGGCTTAAGGCTAGTGAGATGGCTCCCTGGTCCCTACAGCTCGGCCTCCTGCCTTTTCCCACAAGCACAGCTGGAGGGCTCATGAGCCAGGCAGCCAGCCTGGCTGTAGAGCCAGCTTCTGTTTTCACTTTGCTTTCCTTTTGGGGTATTTGGCCACAGGAAGTAAGACCTAGATGTGCCAGGATTAGACCTCTAAGGGTGAGAACTGTTAATCTCCGAATTGGGCAACTTTCATTCAAGGCAGTCATGCTTTATGCTTTATGGAGAGTCTCTAGATAAACCCTCTTGACTTATAGGTGAAACCTTCATCTTCCTAATCTGCCTCAGTCTGTCTCCAGGCACATTTCACTTGAGCCTCTGTCTCAGCTGTGTTCATGTCCTCCACTCTTCATTCATGAGGGATTCTAGTTCAACTCCCCAAACTGTGATTGGTTCATGGAGCTATTTTGTCTCTGTTCTCATTTTTTAATGTAAATTGTGTTTCTTTTTAAAATTTCTGAAAGTTCATTGCTCAGTTTTCTTTTAATATTGTCTTGCTTGTACTTTAAAATTTTACTGCAGATATAAAAAGTAATTTATTGGACTTTTTTTAGTGGAGAGTTTATTTTATCGGATAGACTGTTATTATATCCATAACTTAAATGTCATTTTTCTCTAGGTATGTCCTGTATTGTTCAAATACAGACAAATGTAAATGCAGGGTTAGTTATTTAAGTGAGCATTTATTTATGACTTTAATGTTCAGGGTCTGACTTGTAACTGTGTGTGCCACACAACTGGGTATGCTGTGGCGATGGGAGCATGAAGTGCACACTGAGAGAGGCTGGCAGCTGGTCAGGACTCACAGAGTGCGTGACGCCACTCAGTTACCTCCCACAGTCCTCAGCACCACAGCCTTGTACATCACCAGGACGCTTCTCAGAGGGGTCAGAAAGAACCAGACTGTGAACCACTTATTTCAGCCTTTTGTAAGGGCCAGAACTGGGTCCTGCCATGACTGTTTAGACCATTTGGTGTCACTGGGGCAGGAGTTTGGCCTGATGAGCAGATGTGTTCACACCTGCATATTTATTACCTACAAACAACTCCATGCCTCTTTGAAAGGCATTGTTGCTTTTTGTTCCAATTCTCTGCCCATCCTGGATCCTTGTTCTTCATCTTACCAAGAAGCTGCTCTGCCTCCTAGCTTGCTCTCCTGCAGACCTGGTCAAAGCCACCTGGTGGGCCAGGATTACTCAGGGCCAGGGTTCTGCAGGTCCCACTGGAGGCTCCAGAAGCCTCTCTCCTCCCTGCTTTTCCCACAAGCACCCTACATCGTTTTCACATCCTTTACCTGCCAGGGTTTGTGGCTTCCATTACCTCCCCCCCACACACATACATTCTCCTGCTCTCCTCTTCCCCGAAGAGTCATTTCAACCAGGACCAGGTTGTCCTTAGGCTGAGGTCTGTGGGTCACACCCAGGTTTGTATGCCCTGAGACTGCTAAAATGAGAGAAAGTCTGTAGCGATTGTGAAACCTCAAGGGACTCTGTGACCTAACACATAGCAACTGGCCCAGGAGAAGTACCCTGAGGGGTGCCTCCCTCTCCCCTCTGACTGAAACAGGAGTTTGCCCTGCAGGCTTACCACACGCCTTCTCAGCAAGGGGGCCAGCCCAGCCATTTGGGGTTTCCACAGAAGATCATAAAAACAGGCTGCCAGGCTTTCTTCCTCATTCAGACCCAGAATCTCGGACAAGGCAGGAATCTGTATTTTGTTCAAAGCCTGCTATAATTCTCAGGAGACTATTCTGCATCTTCACAGCATGGGGGCCCTTCTCTTTGTTAGGTGGATGGGCTCTGATAACGAGGTTCAAGTCCTCAGTTTTGCTCTATTTCTGTCCCTTTCCCCAGAAGAAAATAATCATTGCCAAAGATGACGAAAAGGGAAGGACCCCTTGCAGCCCACTGCTGGGCCATCTCACAGGTTGTGCAAGTCTCCACGTGGCCAGACCTGTCTGTTCCTGGGGATCTGAAACTACCTGTTTCAGTACCCTTGACAAGCTTTGAGCCAAAAAGTTTAGACAGCAAAGTAAAAAAGCTTTTATTCCAAATTATATTTTTTCAAACTTTTTTCTTTTCTGTGGCACACCCAGTTAACCAGGAAATTTAGAGTTTTTAATTAAAGTGTGAAATTGAAATGAGTACTTTCCAATATGACTCAGTGTGGGTGAAACTGAATTAAAATTGGTATTCTTTGAGGGACCTGTAGGGACATTCTAATTCTAGACTTCCCCCTTGTCATAAAAGTTTTATATTTGGCTTAAATTTTAAAGAGTAGATAGATGTTTGTGGTGTATCGGCTTCATTACCAGATCCTATGTTTGGAACTCAGTAGTCAGTCAGTAGCCAGGTTTCCCTATTCAGCAGGGCAGTGGCTCTGTGCTGGGAGCTCTCCACCAACCGACTGGCCAGTCTCTCTCATTTCAAGTTTGCTTCCAGATGTTGTGAGCCAACATGGGCTCCATCATTTCCAATGTGATGGACGCGTGAGCACTTCCGCACATTGGAATATGTAAGTGTGCTCACCCGAAGAGCATTTTATGTTGACATTATTAGCAACATGAATGTTTATGCCGCGTGAATTGAGCTGTGGTTTACAACCAAGGGGGCTCGGCAGCCTCAGAGCAGCCGGAGTGCATCCGTGTGACTTGTCAGGAAGAGGCAGGCTAGCCCTCGCCTCTTCTCTGTTCAGGTTAACCCCCTTACTGCAGGCTGTTGGAGCAGCTGCTCCAGGTGGTGGCTGTTGGTGCTTGAACTGTGTGCTGCTTCTTAATCACCCATGTTGCCCTCCGTTTCTGTGCAGATTGCAGCCCCCCTCCTGAAGAGTCCAGCCCAGGTACGTGGCGTCCGTTCAAGGTGTCTGCAGATGTCTTTTTAATACTCTACTAGCATTGTAGCTATGTTATCAGATTACCTTGTGCTCCCAGGGTTAGAAAATAGTTTTAGGATTTTTCATTAGGAGGCATGTAGCCACTCCTCTGAGATTCGATGAGGGACCTGTTGGGGTGGGGACTGTGGCCTGAAGCGGGGCACCACAGGCGTTTTTTCACGTTCCTGTCCTAAAGCCTTTTCAGATGATGAATGTCCACGAGTGCATTGGGCTTCCTGAAGTGAGTGACCTGACTTAGAGAGGGACACGTTTGAATAGGGTACTTACTCTAATTTCACCTGGACTTTGGGACATCACATGGAGGGAATGGTTGGAGGCCACCCAAATGTGACATGCGTGATCGCACAGCACCCTTTTCTGAATCTGAACATAGCCTTAGTTGTCAGGCATTGATTGCTCTGGGCTTCCACTGGAGTTAGTGCGGGAGCTGGGACTTTTACTGCATTTGCATGTAGAAATCAATGTTTACACTTCTAGTTCTGGGGTCAGCAGACTGCAGCTTTGAGCTGAGTCCTGCCAGGCACCTGCCCTTGTAAATAAACCAGTTGTGCCCATGTGTTCACCTACTGTCTCTGGCTGCTTCACAGGGCAATGTCTGAATCCCATAGGTGCAGTGGAGATCCTATGGCCTTCAAAGCCTAAAATACAAACTGTCTAGCCCTTGACAGAAAAGTGTGCCGACCCCTGCCCTATTTTATGCTGATTTTCTCAGGTGTGGCTGTGGTTTCCCCAGAGTGAGCATGAGACCCCCAAATAATGATATTTTCCTACACTCTAAAAAATCAACTGCATGATTGATGACATAAATATGAGCAGGACTTCTGTTTCGTGCCGAGAGGGCAGCAAACCAGCAACTGTGGGATTTCCCAGACTATTCCTGTTAGGTGTGAGAGAGGCCTCTCTGCTCACCCAGCACCTTGATTCCCACTCAGCTCACCTGGTGACTGCTGGCCACAACTCAGACCCCCATCGATGTTAGATCATCAGTGGACTGATCTGATTGGGTTCATACAATACGCTTTCAGCCCCTTTACAGCTTTTCTTCCTCAAAACAGTCAGTGTAGGGTCTCCCACCCCAGTCACCTGGATGCTCAGGGCCACTGAGGCCCTAATAGATACTCAGGTAGTTACTTGGTCCCTTCCCCCCTTTGCTGCTCCCAGCCCACTCCTTCTTCTCCCTCATCTCTGTCCCTGGAGCTTACCTCCATGCTGGTCTGTGCCTCATGCTGAGCTGGTTGTCCCAGAGCTGAGGTGGTAAAGTCCAGGACCACACCCAGCTGTCAGGACCCGGAAAGTGGCAACATCCTGAACCTGCCACCCAGAAGCTTAGAGTTCTCCTCAACACAGTGTCTCGAAGTTCGGAGAAGACTAGACAGGCATGCAGCACACAGACCATGCTGAGCATGTAGAGTCAACCGTGGCCTTTCCAGGGGTGCTGGTGGCTTGTCCACAGCTGATATCAAATGGACTAAAATGGACCCCACTAGGAATTTTCCCATAGAACCTTACTGAGTCTGCATTCTCTCTCTCTCTCTCTCTCTCTCTCTCTCACACATACACACACACACACCCTTCTCTCTCTTTTTCTCTCAACCAACTTCCCTCCCTCCCTCCCTCCCTCCCCCCTTCCTTCCTTCCTTCCTTCCTTCCTTCCTTCCTTCCTTCCTTCCTTCCTTCCTTCCTTCCTTCCTTCCTTCCTTCCCTTATTAATGAGGGGGAAAATGCACAAGTATGGTCCCTGGATTGGCTAGCAGTTAGCAAAATTACTGATTAGTGTTAGATGAGGAGCCAGCCCCAGAGTAGTTGGCTGTATCAGCAGGGGCACTTGTTGGTCGTTGGTACTTGCTTTCATAGCAATACTTTCTTGATGAAGGAAGCAGAGTATATAACCCATCACCAGCCCTGACATCCCAGATGCCTTTACTCTAAAGGACCTGGGGTGGACATCTCGTTAATGTCCCAGAAATTCATTTTGTTGGAAAGTTTTAAATCTTATTTTCTACTCATATTGACCCAAAATGTGTTATCGCCCAACCCTACCGCAGCCCTATTCTCAAGCAGCCTGACACAAGAGAAATCACACGGGTTTAGTCAGCCAGACGTCTGTGCAGGTGACAGGTCTTTCTGTGTGACTTTCTCAGCCTTGCTGAGCTTGTCCCCTGCCCTGTGTAAGTGACCCCCATTCTGTGAATAAGGTGGGAAACTGGTTGTAAAGAGAAGCACGGGGTGGGCAGGCAGGGTCAGAGTGGGGTGATGCTCCCCTCCGAGCGCTTCTCTGGGCTGCTGTCAGACTCACCTCTGCCAGGTCCACATCTCCTCCAGGACAGACTCCTAGTGCTTTCTAATCGTTCTTTCTGTACTCCATTTTTTTCAGTGTTTTTTTTTTAAATTTTTTAAAATAAGGTAGCAAAACTGAATTATTCTTCTGTGGATTTTTTTTTTAAGAAGTAGTAGGCAAAGTAAAATCTGCTATATGGAGAGGGCTTGCTTAGATAGAACACTGATATATTTTGAGCATTTTCAGGTTAAAATGGTTATAATTTGCATATTAATTGCATATATATTTGCACATTAAGTGGAAAAGAAAGTAAAATTGGCAGCATTGACTTCTTTGTGAATAGTCGTTATGACTGCTCACCTTTCCCCAAACTACTTGGCTACTAAACCTTAGTTGTCATTGGCCTTTTGTAATCGTTGCTGAATATATTGACATACATTCAACAGAGTTCTTCAAAGAAACAAAAAGATTGTCTCTGAGATTTTTAGAGGAAGAAAGAGCCTTGGGTATTATTTAGTATGACTTTCCCTTTTTACCAAGAAGGTGGAGAGGGTCAAAGGACCTGCCCACAATCCACCACTGCTTAGCTCAGCCTGGGTGAGGACTCACATTTTCCATTCTTCGGTTCAGTGTCCTTTGTCATCACAATTTATTTGCTAAGACCTTCCTGCTGTAGACTTTCTATATTTAAGCATACTTTTTTTTATTACACATGTAAAGCCTTGTCCACATACAGTGTGCCTACATATACAGTTAGGTCTTTGCTAAATTTTGAATAGCTAAGTATACTTCAAAAATCTACTTTCACCAAACACTGAATATAGGGAAGTCCTTTTGCAGGTTTGAGGCATTTTTCTAAGTTTCTTTTTCAGCAAATTGCTAAATACACAGTCTGGAAGAGCAGAGCCAGGTCGCCCCTCTTGCTGTGTTTAAGACAGAGCTTGCTCTGGCGATGCACCCGGACCCAGGACTCTCCCCGAGTGTGTGATGTTTGTGGGCAGTCTGTGGCTGGCACCCTGTGCTGCCCAGCCTTTGCTCCACTGCCTCTGCCACATTTGGGGCGGTGGGGGCACCAAGTGGCGAAGATCAAGTGCCTATTTCTGGGTTTGGTGGCGTGTTAAAAATATAACTGATGAGGGCATGTCTTCTCTCTTTTAAATGTTTTCTAAATAGGAAGGAAAAAAAGAGCCAAAGCCAAAAATACCTTTCACGCTGTTTTTCTACCCTGAGGTTCTATTTTTAAAAAGCTGTTCTGGTACAGGGTCAAAGCATCCTTATATTCCTTTAAAACCCCCTAAGCTAGAAATAGATGGCCACCAGGCAGGAAGGTCAGGATGGGAAAAGAGCACAGAAGAAAGAACTGTGCCAAGAGCTGAACACAGGAAACTGGTGGGACAGTCTTCCAGACATGCAGAGGGAGAACTGAGCACATTTGCACACAGGTAGATAGGGTGGGATTACCCTTTGCTCTAGAAGGACAGGGGTCAGCCTTAATACCTGAGTCAAGAGAAGCAAGGGAGCCAGTCAGTTCTGGGTGCTCTTATCCCTGGGTGGAGGACTGGTAGTGCTTGGCCTCTGTAGACAGGATAATTTTCTTTTTCATTCATGACTTGAAGAAGCCCCCCTCCCCCGCTGTTTTCCTCAAAAAGAATAGTCTTGAGTCCCCAGTAGGTTCAGGAGACCAGGCATATGTCAGAGTCCCAGAGTAGGGCTGACATTTGAGTTTATTGGAAAGCTTCAGACTGGAAGGTTAGAGACTAGATCATATCCAGGCAGAACTTGGCACCAAATGGGGCCAGAGCTTGGGCCAGGGAGAATTAGAAGATGCAGAAGGGGTGGGAGTGGGAGTGGGGGGGCAGGACAGGTTCAGAGGCGGACAGGCACCTTGGTGGACGTCCAGAGCCTTTTTCTTCAATCTTCTTTCTCAAACGCAATCTTCCCCCTGTGTCCAGGTGAATGGAGTGAGGCCCTTTACCCCCTGCTGACCACCCTCACAGACTGTGTGGCCATGATGAGCGACAAGGCCAAGAAGGCGATGGTCTTCCTGCTCATGCAGGACAGTGCGCCTACCATCGCCACCTACCTGAGCCTGCAGCACCGCCGTGATGTGGTCTTCTGCCAAACCGTAAGCCCGACCCCCTACCTCAGAAACAAGGCACAGAAAGCCTTTCCCTCCCTCTGCACTTTGGAAAAACCACAGATGGCTGTGTGGTCTCCTGCTTGCTGCTTTTACATATAACATGGAGGTCTCGATTTTAACATAGAGGGGAACCTACTCAGTCATCTGCATTTAGGAGAGTCTGACTCCACACCTGTTCCTCCTGAAGAATGGGCAGTGAGGGATGCACTCACCTGCTCCTTCTGCTCCCCAGACTTGGTGGCATTGCCAACAGCTCAGGCCTCTTCACTGCCTTTTTTTTCTCCCTACTGAGGAGGTTAGTGAGGGAGACATGGCTGTTCACCAGTAGTGCAGTCTGTTTTCTTGTATATAAAACAGTAGGTGCTTAGTTCTGCCGCTTGTGCACAAGTCTGTTTCAGTGATTTCTCTTATCCTCAAAGAGAAGAACTTAAATGAGTGTCATAGCTACCAGTCATCAGTTTAACAAAGGGAATAGTCTTTCTCTCTGTGTCCTTACCCATCCCCGTGAGGCCTGTTTCATCCCATGAAAATCTCCAACATAGGAGACATGTAGGATGACCTGTCTTCTCACTTCTCCCTGTTGTGGTCACCTCAGGTTCCAGCCAGAGCTGGTATGGATCTGTGAATATATAGACACTTTCACTGCGGGGAATTAATTCTTGGCTTCCAGAAGGTCCTAGCCCAGGCAAAATTGCAGGCATGTCAAGACAGAAGCTGAGCCAAAACCAAACTTACCTTTGGGAGCAACAGAGTGGTGAGCCTGGAGCATGGCACACCCTCCCTGGGGTCTCAGAGACAGATGCTCCCCACCCCCAAACCCCAAGGCAGAGGGGACTGCTGAAGCTTGATTAGAGTGAGGAAGCAGAGGAGCTCGGACCCCACGCACCTGCCCTTGGTGAGGAGGTGTCTGTTCCCACAGCTGACCGCTCTCATCTGTGGCTTCATCATCAAGCTGAGGAACTGCCTGCATGATGACGGCTTCCTGCGGCAGCTCTACACCATCGGGCTGCTCGCCCAGTTTGAGAGCCTGCTGAGCACCTACGGTGAGACCCCAAGAGTTCATGGGGCTACATGGGAAAACATGTAATCCCATATTTTCTTGCTAAGTATCTTTCTGATTACACAGGTAACACATGCTGGTTCGAATAAATCCAGCATCCCCCAAATGTGTAGCAAATACCAGATAAGAGGCCTATACAAGAGGTCCTCGGGTTACGACAGTCTCGACATACGACATTTCAAGTTTACAATGCTCGCTCCAATAAAAATTTAAAACAGTTGAGACGTGAATGTTTTGGCTTATGCTGTTAGCATCGTACTTATGGACTACATGGGTGAACTAGTTTGGTTGCACGCAGCGGAAGAGTACACAGTAACGCAGTGTGTGAGTGAGGGAGTTGGCATTCCCCGGTACGCTTACCCACGCCATTTTGCACTGTTACTACAATACAGTATCTTTATGTCCTTTTCCTTTTTCTGTGGCTTAATTCTATTTTTATGTTCTAGATTATGATTTTACAACTGTGTTAGGATAGGTAAGTTACTTAGGCTAGGGAGTGTTTCGACTTACACCAAAATTCAGGTTACGTCACTGTCGCAGGAATGGAACTGTATCGTAACCCAAGGACCCCTGTGTACTTTACCCACTTCAGTTTGTTTTGTGGTGGTTACATACCTGGAAGTCCTTCCTAATTGAGAATGGCTAATGATTATTTAAGTACACTTAAGTAGGATGTTTGGGCTGTTTCTGAATCCCTCCTGTGGGAACTGTTGGTAAGTGTCTCTGCACGTAGTCTGTACACGTGTGCCCATTTCTGTAGCCACTGAATTATTAGAAGGAAAATTGCTGTGTCAAAGAGTAGGGATATTTTTAAATTTCATAGATCTTCCCAAATTGCCTTCTAAAGGCTCTTTTCTACCTACCTCCATTTTTATTCTAGGAAGGTAAAAATGAGTAATTTTTTTTTAAGCGAAAGAGAGAGACAGACAGGGACAAACAGGAAGGGAGAGAGATGAAAAGTATCAACTTGTAGCTGTGGCACTTTAGTTGTTCATTGATTACTTTCTCCTATGTGCCTTGACTGGGGCTCCAGCTGAGCCAGCAACCCCACGCTCAAGCTGGTGAGCCCGTGCTTAAGCTGGTGACCTCGGAGTTTGAACGTGGGACCCAGGTCTATGCTCTATCCACTGCACCACCTCCTCGTCAGGCAAAAAAAATAATTTTTAAAAGTATTTGTTAATCTTTGGAGTTTTAGAACGTTCAGTAAATATCACTCCACTTACAGTGGAAGAGTCTGGCCCCCATCTACTGTTTTATACTTTCTCTGTCCCCTTCTGAAGAACCAGGTTTGTCTTCTGAGGCTCCATACTATCTGTCTCCCCCTAGCACTTTCCCTCCCCAGGAAGGGCTGGGAAGTATGGCCCATCTTCCCACCAGCTGCAGTTTTATCATGACTGTGGGATTTATAGCAGCCTTATTTGGGGAGAAGTGATTTGCCCAGTGAAGAGGCTTGGAAAGGCCCTTGTCTCCCTCGTCATAAACACACCTGACTGTGTCACCTTCCTCTTGCATCCCACTCTGTGACTAGGCTGCGTCCATGGGGAGAGGGGCAGGTCCCCTCTCTCTGATAGCCTCCTTTCCTCTTTTGTGTCCAGGTGAGGAGCTGGCCATGCTGGAGGACATGAGCCTTGGAATCATGGACTTGAGGAACGTGACCTTCAAAGTCACTCAGGCCACTTCCAGTGCATCGGCTGACATGCTGCCTGTCATCACAGGAAATCGGTAGAAATACTTTTTAAATTCTCATAACTAGCAGTGTCTTAATTTATGTTTATTATCTGCTGTGCATTCTTTTTAAAAATAATTTAAAAATTTTTTATTACAGTTGACATACATTATTATATTAGTTTCAGGTGTACAACCCAGTGATTAGACATTACATAACTAAGTGATCACTCTGGTAAATCTCACACCCATCTGACACCATACATAGTTATTAGAATATTATTGACTATATTCCCTATTCTGTACTTCACATTCTGTGACTATTCTGTAACAACCAATTTGTAGTTCTTTTTTTCTAAGTGAAAGGAGGGGTGATAGATTCACACATGCACCCTGACTGGGATACACCTGGAAACCTCCATCTGGGGCTGATGCTTGAAAAACTGAGCCATTCTCAGCACCTGAGGCTGACACTCGGACCAACTGAACCACTGGCTGTGAGAGGAAGACAGAGTGAAGGGGGAGAGAGGGGAAGAGAAGCAGATGGTCGCTTCTCCTGTGTGCCCTGACCAGGGATCCAACCTGGAACGTCTACATGCCGGGCCAATACTCTATCCACTGAGCCAACCGGCCAGGGCCAATTTGTATTTATTAATCCCTTTACCTTTTTCACTTAACCCATCTCTAAGCCATCAAAGTGTTCTCTGTACAGTATCTATGAGTCTGTTTCTATTTTGCTTGTTCACTTACTTTTTTTTACATTGAATTGTTGATATTTACTACCATTTTATCTTTTTTTTTTATATAAATTTTTATTAATGTTAATGGGATGACATTAATAATTCAGGGTACATATATTCAAAGAAAACATGTCTAGGTTATCTTGTCATTAAATTATGTTGCATACCCCTCACCCAGAGTCAGATTGTCCTCCGTCACCCTCTATCTAGTTTTCTCTGTGCCCCTCCCCCTCCCCCTAACTCTCTCCCTCCTTCCCTTCTGCGTCCTCCCTCCCCCCACCCCTGGTAACCACCGCTTTCTTGTCCATGTCTCTTAGTCTCGTTTTTTTTTTGTTTTTGTTTTTTTAATTTTATTTTTTTAATGGGGTGACATCAATAAATCAGGATACATATATTCAAAGATAACAAGTCCAGGTTATCTTGTCGTTCAATTATGTTGCATACCCATCACCCAAAGTCAGATTGTCCTCTGTCACCTTCTATCTTGTTTTCTTTGTGCCCCTCCCCCTCCCCCTTTCCCTCTCCCATTCCCCCCTTCCCCCCATAACCACCACACTCTTATCAATGTCTCTTAGTTTCACTTTTATGTCCCACCTATGTATGGAATGATGCAGTTCCTGGTTTTTTCTGACTTACTTATTTCGCTTCGTATCATGTTATCAAGATCCCACCATTTTGCTGTAAATGTTCCGATGTCATCATTTCTTATGGCTGAGTAGTATTCCATAGTGTATATGTGCCACATCTTCTTTATCCAGTCATCTATTGACGGGCTTTTTGGTTGTTTCCATGTCCTGGCCACTGTGAACAATGCTGCAATAAACATGGGGCTGCATGTGTCTTTACGTATCAATGTTTCTGAGTTTTGGGGGTATATACCCAGTAGAGGGATTGCTGGATCATAAGGTAGTTCTATTTTCAGTTTTTTGAGGAACCACCATACTTTCTTCCATAATGGTTGTACTACTTTACATTCCCACCAACAGTGTATGAGGGTTCCTTTTTCTCCACAGCTTCTCCAACATTTGCTATTACCTGTCTTGCTAATAATAGCTAATCGAACAGGTGTGAGGTGGTATCTCATTGTCGTTTTGATTTGCATTTCTCTAATAGCTAAAGAAGATGAGCATCTTTTCATATATCTGTTGGCCATTTGTATTTCTTCCTGGGAGAAGTGTCTGTTCATGTCCTCTTCTCATTTTTTTATTGGATTGTTTGTTGGTTTGTTTGTTGTTGAGTTTTATGAGTTCTTTGTATATTTTGGATATTAGGCCCTTATCTGAGCTGTTGTTTGAAAATATCATTTCCCATTTAGTTGGCTTTCTGTTTATTTTGTTATCAGTTTCTCTTGCTGAGCAAAAACTTCTTAGTCTGATGTAGTCCCATTCATTAATTTTTGCCTTCACTTCTCTTGCCTGTGGAGTCAAATTCATAAAATGCTCTTTAAAACCCAGGTCCATGAGTTTAGTACCTATGTCTTCTTCTATGCACTTAATTGTTTCAGGTCTTATGTTTAGATCTTTGATCCATTTTGAGTTAATTTTTGTACAGGGGGAGAGACTGTAGTCCAGTTTCATTCTTTTACATGTGGCTTTCCAGTTTTCCCAGCACCATTTATTGAAGAGGCTTTCTTTTCTCCATTGTGTGTTGTTGGCCCCTTTATCAAAAATTATTTGACTATATATATGTGGTTTTATTTCTGGACTTTCTATTCTGTTCCATTGATCTGAGTGTCTATTTTTCTGCCAGTACCATGCTGTTTTGATTGTCATGGCCCTATAATAGAGTTTGAAGGCAGGTATTGTAATGCCCCCAGCTTCATTCTTTTTCTTTAGGATTGCTTTGGCTATTCGGGGGTTTTTATAGTTCCATATAAATCTGATGATTTTTTGCTCTATTTCTTTAAAAAACGTCATTGGAAGTTTGATGGGAATTGCATTAAATTTGTATATTGCTTTGGGTAATATAGCCATCTTGATTATATTTATTCTTCCTAGCCAAGAACAAGGTATATTCTTCCATCTCATTATATCTTTTTCGATTTCCCTTAACAATGATTTATAGTTTTCATTATATAAGTCCTTTACATTCTTTGTTATGTTTATTCCTAAGTATTTTATTTTTTTGTTGCAATCGTGAAGGGGATTATTCTTTTGAGTTCGTTCTCAATTGTTTCATTGTTGGCATATAGAAAGGCTATTGACTTCTGTATGTTAATTTTGTATCCTGCGACCTTACTGTATTGGTTTATTGTTTCTAGTAGTCTTTTAGTGGATTCTTTGGGGTTTTCGATGTATAGGATCATATCATCTGCAAAAAGTGATACCTTTACTTCTTCTTTTCCAATATGGATGCCTTTTATTTCTTTGTCTTGTCTGATTGCTCTGGCTAGAACCTCTAGTACCACATTAAATAAGAGTGGAGAGAGTGGACAACCCTGTCTTGTTCCTGATTTAAGGAGGAAAGCCTTCAGTTTAGTGCCATTTAATATGATGTTAGCTGATGGTTTATCATATATGGCCTTTATCATGTTGAGATATTTTCCTTCTATACCCATTTTGTTGAGAGTCTTAAACATAAAATTGTGTTGTATTTTATCAAAAGCCTTTTCTCCGTCTATTGATAAGATCCTGTGGTTTTTGTTCTTTGTTTTGTTGATATGGTGTATTACGTTAACCGTTTTACGTATGTTGAACCATCCTTGAGATTCTGGGATGAATCCCACTTGATCATGATGTATTATTTTTTTAATATGTTTTTGTATTCGATTTGCTAGTATTTTGTTTAGTATTTTAGCATCTGTATTCATTAGAGATATTGGTCTGTAGTTTTCTTTCTTTGTGCCATCCTTGCCAGGTTTTGGTATGAGGGTTATGTTGGCCTCATAAAATGTGTTTGGAAGTATTGCTTCTTCTTCAATTTTTTGGAAGACTTTCAGTGGAATAGGAACCAAGTCTTCTTTGAATGTTTGATAAAATTCGCTGGTATAGCCGTCAGGGCCTGGACTTTTATTTTTGGGGAGGTTTTTAATAGTTTTTTCTATTTCCTCCCTGCTGATTGGTCTGTTTAGGCTTTCTGCTTCTTCATGACTAAGTTTAGGAAGGTTGTATTGTTCTAGGAATTTATCCATTTCTTCTAGATTGTTGTATTTGGTGGCATATAGTTTTTCATAGTATTCTACAATAATTCTTTGTATATCTGTGATGTCTGTGGTTATCTCTCCTCTTTCATTTTGGATTTTATTTATTTGAGTCCTGTGTCTCTTTTCCTTGGTGACGCTTGCCAAGGGTTTGTCGATTTTGTTGATCTTTTCAAAGAACCAGCTCCTTGTTTTATTGATTTTTTTCTATAGTTTTTCTGTTCTCTATTTCATTTATTTCTGTTCTGATTTTTATTATCTCCTTTCTTCGGCTGGTTTTTGGTTGTCTTTGTTCTTCTTTTTCTAGTTCCTTAAGATGGGAAGTTAAGTGGTTCACTTGCGCTCTCTCTTGTTTGTTCATATAGGCCTGAAGTGATATGAACTTTCCTCTTATTACTGCTTTTGCTGCATCCCAGAGATTCTGATATGTCGTATTTTCATTTTCATTTGTCTGTATATATCTTTTGATCTCTGTGCTTATCTCTTCTTTGACCCATTCATTTTTTAGAAGTATGTTGTTTAGTTTCCACAATTTTGTGGGTTTTTCCCCCTCTTTTTTACAGTTGAATTCTAGTTTCAAGGCTTTATGATCAGAGAATATGCTTGGTACAATTTCAGTTTTTCTAAATTTGCTGATATTGTCTTTGTGGCCCAACATATGGTCAATTCTTGAGAATGTTCCATGTACACTAGAGAAAAATGTATACTCTGTCACTTTGGGATGAAGTGTCCTGTAGATGTCTATCATATCCAGGTGTTCTAGTATTTTGTTTAAGGCCACTATATCTTTATTGATTCTCTGTTTGGATGACCGATCTAGAGCCGTCAGCGGTGTATTGAGGTCTCCAAGTATGATTGTATTTTTGTCAGTTTTTGTTTTAAGGTCAATAAGTAGCTGTCTTACATATTTTGGTGCTCCTTGGTTTGGCGCATATATATTAAGGATTGTTATGTTTTCTTGATTCAGTGTCCCCTTAGCCATTATGAAATGGCCATTTTTGTCTCTGATTACTTTTCCTGTCTTGTAGTCAGCATTATCAGATATGAGTATTGCTACACCTGCTTTTTTTTGGGTGTTGTTTGCTTGGAGTATTGTTTTCCAGCCTTTCACTTTGAATTTGTTTTTATCCTTGTTGCTTAGATGAGTTTCTTGTAGGCAGCATACAGTTGGATTTTCTTTTTTAATCCATTCTGCTACTCTGTGTCTTTTTATTGGTAAGTTTAATCCATTTACATTTAGTGTAATTATTGACACTTGTGGGTTCCCTATTGCCATTTTATAAATTGCTTTCTGTTAGTTTTGTATCTTGTTTGATTCTTCTCTTTTGTTTTTCTATCGTTTGTTTTTGTTTGTTTGTGTTCCATACTTCTTTCCTCTGTTGCTACCTTTTTTAAGTCAAGTGTTTTTGTGGTGGTTTTTTCAAGGGTGGTTACCATTAAGTAATGAAAAGGGTACCTACCATATTCATTGTAGTACCCTTCCTTATGAGTATTTCTGTGCTTCATCGTCCTTTGCTACTGTTAATCTTCATCTTTTCTCCCCTTTTTTTCCTTTGTTGTCACAGTTTAAGTTTGGTTTTATTGTATTCTTCTTGGAGCTTTTACTTGTGGTTTTGTTTTCTTTTGTTCTTTGGATCTGGTTGGAAAACCCCCTTTAGTATTTCCTGGAGTGGGGGCTTTCTGATGATAAATTTTCTCATCTTTTCTGTATTTGTGAATGTTTTTATATCTCCTTCGTACTTGAAGGATAGCTTTGATGGGTATAGTATTCTTGGCTGAAAGTTCCTCTCTTTCAGGGCTTTAAATATTGGGGTCCACTCTCTTCTAGCTTGTAGAGTTTCTGCTGAGAAATCTGATGATAATCTAATAGGCTTTCTTTTATATGTTGTATTCTTCTTTTCTCTGGCTGCCTTGAGAATTTTTTCTTTGTCATTGGTTTGTGTCATTTTCATTATGATGTGCCTTGGAGTGGGTTTGTTGGGGTTAAGAAAACTCGGTGTTCTGTTTGCTTCTTGAATTTGAGGCTTTAGTTCTTTCCACAGGCTTGGGAAGTTCTCATCTATTATTTGTTTGAGTATATTCTCCATTCCATTTTCTTTCTCTTCTCCCTCTGATATACCTATTATTCTTATGTTATTCTTTCTGATGGAGTCAGACAATTCCTGTAGGGCTTTCTCGTTTTTTATTATTTTTGAATCTCTTTCTTCTTCTCTCTGTTGTGCCTCAAGTTGCTTGTCTTCTATTTCACTAATCCTATCTTCTATCTGGGCTGTTCTATTAGCTAAGCTTGTTACCTCATTTTTCAGCTCGTGAA
This sequence comes from Saccopteryx leptura, assembly GCF_036850995.1. Lineage (NCBI taxonomy): Eukaryota > Metazoa > Chordata > Mammalia > Chiroptera > Emballonuridae > Saccopteryx > Saccopteryx leptura. Next base: position 220,763,176 of record NC_089505.1, on the reverse strand, counting down.
TTGAGTTTTTCATTTGTGTTTGATTTGTTTTTATAGTTTCAATTTCCTTGGTAATATATTCTTTGTGATCGTTGAGTTGTTTTCTGATCTCCCTAAATTGCCTTTCTGTGTTTTCTTGTATATCTCTGAGTATTTTTAAGATTTCTATTTTAAATTCTCTGTCATTTGGCTCCAAGGCTTCCAATACGTTAAATCTTTTCTTTATAGATTTTTCCACATCTATTTGTGTTACTTCTCTATCTTTTGTATCCATAATATTCGATTTCCTTTTTCTTATTGGCATCTGAAGGTGGTATTGTTGATAGTGTTAATTAGAATTAATAAAGAATAAAAAGGAAAAAAAAAAAAAGGGAAAACACTCCACACACAAAAAAAGTAATAATTTATTATTTCCCCCTTTTTTCTTTCTTCTCTTCCCCTCCTCTCACCTCTTTAGGGAAATATCGTGATGACCTGTAAATTATATTATGCTAAATGGCACAAAAATTGCCTATAACGGAGGGCCTGATTTGGGGTGAAGAGTTCAAGGGGCAAAAAAGGGAGTAGGAACCTACTAAATGCAAAAAAAAAAAAAAAGAAAGGAGAAAATCTTAGACAAGCATAAAATGATTTACTTGTAAGTGATGGTCGACTAAGAGATATAATGAGAGGGATAAGAGGCAAACAGAAAAAAGGAGAGAAAAAATAATAACATTTAAAGAAGAAAAAAATAAAAATAAAAATAATAAGTAAAAATCTGTTGTAATAAGTGGAGCGAAGACTAAATACAATGGAGACTTTGGGTTGGGAGGAATGCTAGTGAGTTAAAAAGTGAGTAAAAAGTACCCAAAATGCCACAAAAACAAACAAATAAAGGAAAACCAAGAACAAAAGCAGAAAAAAAAAAAGAAAAAAAAAACCCAAAAAAACTTGAGTCCCAAATTAAATAATTTGTTCGTGATTGAGGATTTAATGGGAGGAAAAGTAAAAGGAGAAAAGAAGAAACGAATAGAAAGGAAAAAATAAGAAAAAGAGAGAAACGAAGGAAGAAAAAAAGGAAAGGAAAAAAAACAAAAACAAAAACAAAACAAGAAAAAAACAAAAGGGGAGAGAGTGAGAGTTAAGGGTTTTGGAGTGTAACCCTAAAGGAGAGTAAGGATGAAGAAAAGAAATAAAATGTAACACTCATGGGTAGTGTAGTTCAAGAAAAGGGTAGCATAAGATGGGCAGAGAATAAAAGGACCGAGGTGGAGGAAATACAAATAATAATAAAGGCAATAAGAAAGAAGAAAGAAACAACAACAACAAAGAATTAGTGGAACAAGTTATAAAGTCTGTGGATTTTTCTTGATTTTGAGAGGTTAACTTCTTCCTTTTTCTTTTCTCTCCCTCTTCCTGGTCGGTGACTGTGTACCCCAGGTTCTGCCCCTGTGTCACACTTAGGTAGGGATTTGCAGTTGATGGGATTCTATGGCAATGTCATAAAATTGGCTTTAGTCTCGCTGGTAGTCAAGGCTTGTTGGCGTTTGCAGAGTCCAACAATGAGAGAGTTTGCTTTCCTGCAGTCTCTCTCCTAGTCTCCTCTTCCTGAATTAGCAGCCTGGTGATCCAGCTATGAGGCTGCCACTGCTTCTGTCTGGGGAGTAAGAGGCTCAAAGAGTTGGGAAATCCCCACTCTATCCTCACTCAGCGCAAGGCTCTGGGTAAGGCTCTGGCAGTCAGAGCCTCCAGCGTAATCAGGTGGGGCTGGGAGTCAATTGTTGTCAAGGTGACTGTTCAGCGCCTACCATTCAGTTGGACCACTCAACCCAGGCTTTCCACACTTTGTAGCCTGTTTTGGCTGGGAAGAAGATGCACTATTCGCTGCTTGCTGTATAGATCTTAATATCTGCCAAGTCCCTCTTGTTAGGTATATCCCTGAATATGGAGGCTTTGTCAATCAGAAGTTGCCCCCGCCCCTTCAGCGAAAGGCACTGAAAAATATCACGCCTCTTGTCACTGAACTGGGAGAGATCTTATCAATTAGAGCCCTGTGGGTGCGCAGATTTCGTGGGTTAAGCTAATTTCAGTGATTGGATCTGCAGCTGTGCTCCAGAAAGTATTTCAGGCTGCCTGCGTGCCCCTCCCCCATCGCTTGATTGTTAGCTTGAATGGCTGGGTGAGGTGTCCCGCCCACGGAGAGAATCTCCTGACTAGGAAAGACAGCCTTGGCGCCCCTCCCGGACTGCGGCAGGGGTGCGCTCGCGATTTCTCAGTGCACGCCGGTGGCCGGGACTCTCCGGACCTCGGCACGGGGCGTGCGCGCGCGGTTTCCCAGTGCACGCTGGTGGCCGGGACTCTCTGGACCGCGGCACGGGGCGCGCGCGCAGTTTCCCAGTGCACGCCGGTGGCTGGGACTCTCTGGACCGCGGCACGGGGCGTGCGCGTGGTTCCCATTGCACGCCGGTGGCCGGGACTCTCCGGACCGCGGCACGGGGCGTGCGCGTGGTTCCCATTGCACGCCGGTGGCCGGGACTCTCCGGACCGCGGCACGGGGCGTGCGCGTGGTTCCCATTGCACGCCGGTGGCCGGGACTCTCCGGACCGCGGCACGGGGCGTGCGCGTGGTTCCCATTGCACGCCGGTGGCCGGGACTCTCCGGACCGCGGCACGGGGCGCGCGCGGTTTCCCAGTGCACGCTGGTGGCCGGGACTCTCCGGACCGTGGCACGGGGCGCGCACACGGTTTCTCAGTGCACGCCAGTGACCGGGGACTCTCCGGACCGCGGCACGGAGCGCGCGGGCGGTTTCTCAGGGCACGCCGGCTGCCGCCAGTGCCCAGGCTGCCGTTCCCCGAGTGTGGGCGGGCAGCTGCACGTGTGGGTTGACTCACCACAGGCATACTCCCTCCTCGGCAACAGTCCTTTCGCTTTCAGTGTGTGTGTGTGGAACTCCGGAATGCTCCGAGGATAAATTTTTCTGTTTCTAGTTGATAAATTTGTTGAGATTTTGGGGAGATCTGTCGGACGCGCTGCTCATGGCGCCATTTCCGTGACGTCACTCTCTTTTTTTTCTTAAAGAAGACTCTAACATTTTCTATGATACTGATTTGGTGGTGATGAACTCCTTTAGCTTTTTCTTGTCTGGGAAGCTCTTTATCTGTCATTTGATTTTAATTGATAGCTTTACTGGGTATAGTAATCTTGATTGTAGGTCCTTGCTTTTCATCACTTTGAATATTTCTTGCCAGTCCGTTCTGGCCTACAAAGTTTATGTTGATAGTCTTAGGGGAGATCCATTATAGGTAACTAATTGCTTTTCTTTTGTGCTTTTAAGATTCTCTCTGTCTTTAACCTTTGGCATTTTAATTATGATGTGTCTTGGTGTGGGCTTCTTTGGGTTCGTCTTGTTTGGGACTCTCTGTGCTTCCAGGACTTGTATGTCTATTTCATTCACCAGGTTAGGGAAGTTTTTTGCCATTTTTTTCACATGGGTTTTCAATTTCTTGTTTTCTCTGTTCTCCTTCCAGCACCCCCATGATGCAAATGTTGGTACACTTAAAGTTGTCCCAGAATTCCTTACACTATCCTCATTTTTTTTAATTCTTTTTTTATTTTTGCTGTTCTGATTGGGGTGGATTTGGGGGGGAAGGGTTGACTTCTGTATATTCCAAATCACTGACTTGATTCTCAGTTTAACCTACTTTATTATTGATTTTCTGTAAATCATTGCTCAGTTCAGATAGTGTAAACTTCATTTCTGATTGGTTGTTTTTTATGCTGTTAAGTTCTCACTAAGTTCATTGAGGATATTTATAACCAGTGTTTTGAACTCTGCATCTAGTAGATTGCTTGTCTATGCTTTGTTTAGTTCTTTTTCTGGAGTTCTGTTCTGTTCTTTTATTTAGGATATGTTTCTTTGTCTCCTCATTTTAGTAGCCTCCTTGTGTTTGTTTCTATGTATTAGGTACAACTTCTTTGTCTCCCAGGCATGGTAGAGTGGCCAATTGTAGTAGGTGTTCTATAGGGTCCAGGGGCACAGCCTCCCCAATCACCCAAGCTGGGCACTCAAGCTGTGCCACCCCATGTGGGCTGTGTACACCCTCCTCTAGCAGTTGAGTCTTGATTTCTATTGGCACACCAATGGGAAGGATTTACCTCCAATCCATTCAGCTGCAAGAACTGACTGTGTCCACTGACCACTGTCCTCAGGCCACCATGGAGGATCGGCCCCCACAGAGCAGGACTTACCTCATTAGGGCTCTGGTGCCCACTGAGTCCACCCCTTGAGTGTGTGATTTCTGGAGGTGGTTGGTTGGTGCTTTGGTGTGGTCTGAAGCTGTCCATTGGATGCACTGGCTCTGGGGTCTTCAGAAAGGTGCAGGCCAGGGTAGCCACCATCTGTGTTCTGCAGGGGAGCAGCCAGCATGAGCTACATTGCCATCTGCAGATGGCTGTTACTTGTGCTGGACTTGGAGGTACCCAGGGAGGCCAAGCTGTGAACCAAGGCTGGCTGCTGCTTGTGCCAGGCCTGGGCTGCTCAGCAAGGGGTACAGGGCTCTGTGAGGCCAGATGCTCCTTGTTTGAGAGATTTTAGGGAAATATGAAACATGAGCCAAGACAGGACATTCTTGTGGAAAAGCTGCTGGAAACAGCTTAGGTGGGCCTGAAAGTTGGCTAGGGTTGGGTCTGGGGGTGGGAGCGAAGAGTGTGAGCCAGGTTGATGGAGACTCAGATTTGACACCCATGTGTTGGCTCTGTTGGGGGAAGGCTCAGAAAAGTAACAAAGGCTTCTGCCAGCACTTCTGCTTGGGAGAAAGTTGCCCCTCAAGTTCTCATCCTGATGCTGACAATTCACTTCCTCTTCTTCTGTTTCTGGGGCTTTTCAAGCAGCTACCCCAGCACTGGAGCTCCGAGGGAATGAATCTAAGTAAGTCTGTGTGCAGGGCCTCTAACAGGAATGCCCAGGACTCCAGCAGCCTCTGTCTCCCTCAGCCACATCCCCCTGTTCTTTATAGCCAGAAGCTATGATGACTTTTCTTTCTTGCTCTCGAACCCTAGGTTGGGGGCCTGGTGTGGGGCTGGGACCCCTTGCTCCTCATGGGAGTTCTTCATAGCTGAGAGATCCCTTCCGACTTTTTTTTTTCATTTTTCCGAAGCTCGAAACGGGGAGGCAGTCAGACAGACTCCCGCATGTGCCCGACTGGGATCCACCCGGCATGCCCACCAGGGGGCGATGCTCTGCCCCTCTGGGGCGTCGCTCTGTTGCATCCAGAGCCATTCTAGCGCCTGAGGCAGAGGCCACAGAGCCATCCCCAGCACCCGGGCCATCTTTGCTCCAATGGAGCCTCGCTGCAGGAGGGGAAGAGAGAGACAGAGAGGAAGGAGAGGGGGAGGGGTGGAGAAGCAAATGGGTGCCTCTCCCGTGCCCCCTGGCTGGGAATCGAACCCGGGACTCCCGCACGCCAGGCCAACGCTCTACCGCTGAGCCAACCGGCCAGGACCCCTTCCGATTTTTAATTGCCACAATTGGGTGTGGGACCAGCCTTTGTCATGTCCCTGTCCCTCCTTCTAGTCTCAGTGTGGCTTCTTTAAATTCCTAGCCATAGGACTTCTATTCAGTCAGATTTCATGGAGTTTTGAAAGATGGTTGTTCTATAGTTTAGTAGTAATTTTGATGTGGTTGTGGAAGAAGGCAAGTACTGCATTTACCTATGGCACCATCTTGACGGAAGTCCCTGCCATGTACTTCTAATTTTTGTTGTATTGTTTCATTCAGTTAAAAGTGCTGATCACAGTTTTCTATATTAGTTGCATCCTTTAAAGGTTCACACCTAGCAGTTTGGAAACCACTGAGCCTGAAGTCCAGCCCACACTCCATGTGAGGAGAGCTTAGGTCCCTTTCCATGTGGTTCCTTTCCCCGTCGTAAGCCTAACCCCTCCTTGTCCTTTCTTCCATTCCCTAGGGACGGGTTTAATGTGCGGATCCCTCTGCCAGGCCCCCTGTTTGACTCCCTGCCCCGAGAGATGCAGAGCGGCATGCTGCTCCGGGTGCAGCCTGTGCTCTTCAACGTGGGCATCAACGAGCAGCAGACGCTGGCCGAGAGGTACGTGCCGGGCCCACGGGACAGGTGGTCGCAGTGGTCCCTGAGATGAAGTAGACTCGTGTGCTCAGCCCTCTTCAGCTCCAAGTACTGGATGGACTTTGTCATCCGTTCCTTCCTTTGGTTCTGGGGACACAAGGATGAACCAGACATGGCCTCTGTCTTCAAGAGACTTGGGCTGATAGGAAAGAGAATTGGGTGCAAGGATGAAAATAAGTGTAGGGTGTGGAGCCCTAATGAGGTCTGAGAGGGTCTGAGGGGGCTGTGCTGGAGAAGGTGATCACTGAAATGGGTTTTGAAGAGTAAGTAGGAATTGATCAGACGATGAGTTGGAGGAGAGACCTGACATCCCATTCTTTCCAGACCAAGCAGCCTCAGCAAAGACAAGCAGGAAGAAATGGCCTGGGGTCCAGAGGCCCAGGTTTCAGGCAGATGGGCAGTGTTGAGGTTAGAGAGGTCTGTATGCCAGGCTGAGAGCCACACCTTGATCCTAAAGGCTTATCCCTTGTAAACTCCCTCCAGGGCCCACTGCCCGGCAGCGGGGAAGAACCATGCGTGCACAGGTGTGTGCGTGCTGCAGAGGAGGGGACTAGTACACGAGCATCTTTCCTGCTTTCTGTTACGTTCATGTGATGTGTGTGCTTCAGAATAAAAAGAGCTCAACTTTCTGTCAAGGACATTTGGTCTTCAGGATGATAGGCCATATTCCTGCTGGGCTTTTAAACCTAGTGGTCAATATCCATTGACCCTAAGTATAGGGTCACCCACTTAGCAAATGTGGTGTGGCTGATGGGAGATAAGAAAGAATTGTTGGCAGGGCAGGACATGATCAGGTTTACCTTTTAAGTAGATTGCTTGCTGGCGACTTCCTGAAGAGGCTGTGGTAGAGCCCAGCCAGAGGCAGGCTGGGGCGGTGTGGATGGCAAGTGATTTCAGCAATGGAAGGCTGGGCATTTGCAAGAGAGGGACAGTGAGGACAGTGACAGCCGGACTTCTGGATCAGCTGTGGGGGTTGGGGCACTGAGCTCAGGAGCCAGGAGCAGTGTCCTGCTCAGGGTAGGTGGAGAACTGGCCTCAGAGCCCTCGAGGGTGTGGAGAGTAGGAGTGTTGGGGCCTGGCAGGGGAGCGCCCCAGGGGGAGAAGGGCATCCCCTGCATGTGGCAGCTGGTGTTCCTGATGACTCTGCGAGGGCAGTTTTTGGAAGGGCTGAGACAGGGTCACATCGCAATGAGCTGAGGGGCAGGTGGAGGAGGACGTGATGGTGGGGCGGATGCAGAGTTTGTGCTTTGCTCCTGGTACACTGTCCCTTCAGCTCATAAACAAGCCCAGCTGCCATGTCCTTGGGTGACCCCCAAGTCAGCAGGTGCCTAGAGGAAAAGTTGTTGTCGTCCTCAAGGTGGACAGGCTGTGGTGGACCCACAGGAGTGAGCTCTGCTGTCTGAGTGATGACATGGGACCATGGAGAGGCTGCTGTGCAGGGAGATCACTCAGCAGGGAAGAGTGAAGCTGGACTGGGCACTCAGGCCTTAGAGTTTGGAGCCTGCATGTTTCTGTGACTACAGTGCACCTTCCTGGTGGTGGCTTTCCTCTGCCTCTCCCTTGTACCTCTGGCACACTGTGGCTACCTGCGAAGTGGGCAGGGTGAACCTGCGTGGTGAGAAGAGCTGTGTCTCCACACAGTCCAGGAGAAACAGCTCCTTTGGGGGTCATTCACAGCGTGCAACTTGTATAGGACTGTGTCCTCACTCCTCAGCCACTGCCCTGCTGTCCCCTCTCCTAAGTACCTCTGGTATGGCAGGACACAGGGGCTCCCAGCCACGCTCTGTGAGGGGTTTCTGTGCCATGCTGCACAAGGAGCTGGTCGGGGTTGAGTCCTCATAACCTCATAGGTGCATCTATAACCAACTGTGTGTGCCTCCTGCTAGTGAAATGTGTTGCAAGTTGTTACCAACGCAGTGGAGACCACCTTCCACTTGGGTGGAGGAAAGGGGCTCAGAGTTTGATGTGCACAGTGAATGTTTGAGAGAATGGGCGCTGTTAGCCTTAATGCATGATGGTTGTGCTAGAGGAAAGCAATGCTAGCCAACTAACTGTGTCTTCTGTGACCTTTGAAGGTTTGGAGATACCTCTTTACAAGAAGTGATCAATGTGGAGAGTTTGGTGCGGTTAAATTCCTACTTTGAGCAGTTTAAGGAAGTTTTGCCTGAGGATTGTAAGTATTTCTTCACTTGTGGTACGTCCCTTTGTCTCTGTCACTTTGGGTGATTGAGAGCTTCCTGCCACTCCAGCTGCTTACTGGCCTTCCGGGTGCTGCCTCCTTCCTTGCTCCGTGCCCCTCCGGCCGCCCTTTCACCTGCTCAGGCTCTGCCCAGTTGCGACCCCACCCAGAGAAATGCCCTCAGGCTGCCGTCCTCAGGGGCCTGCCTCCCTCTGGCCAGTCCTCCTCCCATTCTCACCACACAAGGCTCCGCCACACACAGTCTTAGTCACTGGCAAGCACTGTGGTCAGGAAGGGGGAGCTCTGTGCTTTATATTTTGTGGGTGGCCAGTTTTCAGTGATGCAGGGCCCCAAGAAATGTGGACGTGAGTCTCTCCAGGGCCGGCCAGCAGTTCTGGACCACAGCCCAGCAAGCTGGGGGAGTGGCAGCTGTGCAGTCTTTAGCTCAGCGGTTCTCAACCTGTGGGTCGCGACCCCGGCGGGGGTTGAACGACCAAAACACAGGGGTCGCCTTTTCCGATGGCTTTAGGCGACCCCTGTGTTTTGGTCATTCGACCCCCGCCGGGGTCGCGACCCACAGGTTGAGAACCGCTGCTTTAGCTTCTGGGTATTGCTGGTCTGTGAGGCTGATGGATGGAGCTCACCAGTGAATACCCCTCTGTCTGTTCTGTTCATCAGTGGGCAGGTGTTCCTTACATGGACAGCAGGGGAGGCCAGGAAGAAGCTACAGTTGATCTGGGGAAGAAAGATGTTCTCCTCCAGGATGCTAAATTCTCATTTGCCTCAAGCTTACTTCCTCTGGGCACTCACAGCCTCCATCACAGACTGAGCCTATTTCTGTTTCTGCCCTGTCTTCTGACTGGCATGGTGCTGGGCACCTATCAGGAGTATGAAATAATTAGCATAGAGTCCCATGTCCAACAAGGTGAGGTTCTGTGGTGGACACTGTGGGTATAGATACATCCCAGAATTCCATGTATTTGATTTTGATTTGTGGATTTAGGCACTGGCTGTTTTCCTTAGCTGTGGCATTGAGACTGTTTTACTCTGATGATCCTGGTATCTGAACATCCCAAGTTTATTAAGTAAGATGGCAATCTGACTGATCTTCAGTGTGAGGAGTCCTGGAAGGGACTGGAGATGTCATGGTGGAGATGGAGCTGTTGGAGAGGTCAGGAAGACCCCTGGCTGGGTCATTCCAAGTCCACCTCAATAGGCTGCCCTTCCTACCTCCCCCAGTGAAGGCCATGCCCACTCATGGTTGACACCACCGCCCAAAGCATCCCCTATCCCTGATGGAGGCTGTGAAGACTGGGTCCTCCTCACCCCTTTCTCCCTCTCTCCCTCCCAACCTCCCACCCTCCCTTCCAACCTAGGTGGTGTGATGCCCGCCCTCTGATGACAGGGTGAAGCGAGGCCCTCTGCAGGTGGACCTGAGCTGACAGTGAAAGTCAGTGCTCACCACGCTGGCAGCCAGGGCCAGGCCCTGAACACACCCCTGTTTTCTCCCTTAAATCACACTGAACTTCCTGCTTTAACCAGAAACTCTCCACTTTGCCATCTCCATGCCCCGGCAGCTCACGCAGCCGAGTTCCTGGGCATGGCGCCAGTCCCTGCCTCCTTTCTCCAGGCTTACCTCGGTCTCGGAGCCAGACGTGCCTGCCAGAGCTGCTGCGGTTCCTGGGCCAGAACGTCCACGCCAGGAAGAATAAGAACGTGGACATCCTCTGGCAAGCTGCTGAGGTAAGTGTTACAGTGAGGAAAAGGGTGGTGTTGCTCCTGCTGCCTGTGACGATGATAACAATAGTAACAATAAATCTGAATCTTGGCCAGAAGCGGAGAGCACATTTTCCATGTGGACACAAAAGAAAGACACTAAATGAGTCCCAAACCAGCAGGTACTCACAGTTGCCTGTGATTCATTACTTTCAGGCTACCTGAATTCTGATAAGGTTGACACAGAATCTGTCCGCTGGGGCATTAAATAACCAGGCTGATGATAGTTGTCTCCTTCAGAAGCCTGCAGTCTATGCCAGCTAAACTTACTGCCTCTTGCATCATCTTACAGGTCCAAAGGGGACCCTGGTGACCTTCCAGTCTTTTTGAACAGTATTTATCTACGTTGCAGCTTGGATGTCCTCTTTTCCCTGAGCACTAAACACTTCAGATATGTTCTCATAGGTTTCCCTGTGGAGCTCTAGGTCCCCTGCTCTGAGCCTGGTGTCAGAGCAGTTTAAAAGCTAATTGTTCACTCAACCTGATGGGGTGCATTTAACTTATAATCCGGGGCAGCTCTGGGACCTGTTTGTCATTGGGACTCACAGACTCAGGGGTACAAGTGGCCCCAAATGGCATCGCACCTCCTTGCCTGGCCTGTGCACTGGGGAGGACAGACACACCCTGCTGCTCTGGGAGAAGAAGGCGTTGGTTCTGCACTGCACTGCACTGCACTGCCAGCTGGGCCACTGCCCTGCTGTAGAGCCAAGGATTGAGGAGGGCTGCCACCACAGCTTTACAGACGAGAGTGGATGCAGAGGCCTCTGCACATCTTGTTTGGGAACTGTGGTTCTGTTTTTTTTCTGCTACATGATAGAAAAACTACCCATAGTGGGGATCGACTATCCCGTCGCCAGGTCAGAGAAGCAGTCCATCCAGCCCATGCTTTTTGTTTCCACAAGAGGCCACAAGGTACAGACGCACCGATTCAGAGTTTGAAGGTGTCAGAGACCTTTGGATATGTCAGTTCTCATATTGTCCCCCTGGGATTCCATGGGGGAGACAGGTAGATGAGTACCATATCCTCCTGTCTCCTCATGCTAACCAGAGCCACCTCCTTTTCTTGATTTTATTTTCATTTGTGTGTATGAGCAGGGGTCCCTAGCTGAACGGTTAGAATATCGTTCGGTCCAATCCCTACTTCATTGATGGAAAGACCAGCTGGAGTCCTCAGGCTGGCTGGTAGCCCCTGGAGACTAGAGCCTGGCACTGCAGACTGTGTCCTCTTGGGCAGAGAGATGCACGTTTTTGGCCCCTGCCTTCCTTCTGCAACCTCATGTTAGCTCTGGATGCTCTCTTTGCAGCTTGTGCCCATGGTTACCCTTGCTGTGTCAGTTACAGTCTCACAAATTTGAATGAAATTGTTCTTCACCTAGCTTAAGGTCTGTATAGGGTCTTTTTCTTTTTCTGTTTTTTTTTTTTGTCTGTTCTCAAAAGAAGCCTGTTCTCCTCCTGGTGGTCTTGGCTGAACTTGTTTGGGCCTTTTCCATTTTGTCTTTTCTTAGACACAGTGATCAGAGCCCACGGCGCTCTCTGCCTGGTGGCACCCTAGTGCTGGCGTGGCTCTGGCTGGCCAGCCTGGAAGAAGTTGTGGTGCATCCTCAGGGCAGGCTTCCTAGACAGCAAGTCACTAGAGCCCACCACTGTCCAATGTGTATGATTTCTCATTCAGTACCACTCATGGTGTGGTATCTGGTCGGGTCCACAGCCCTCCTCTGAAGCTCTGTGGCCAGGTGGTTTGGCATTCACAGGTTTCCTTATTTTAGGAGTGACATGGTATATTGTTGGTGCACATGTGTAGAACGTGGTGCACATATATGATTTAACATCCCTGAGGAGCCTGAGGGAAAACCTGGAATCAAACTCATTAGTACTGTTTTACTGAGAAGTATAACTATTTATACAAAATGGGATTCATAAAGATTATAAATAGGCTCACACCAGCTCAGATCTCTGTGCGCTACCAAGTGAGGTTGCCACAAACTTAGCAAAAAAAAATCTTTTGTTTTAGGGATTTCAGGATTTGGGGATTGTATACTGAGGATTGTACCTAGTGATACAGAGAAGGTGACCCAAAACACCCTTACGTGGGAAGAGGAGATGCCCTGAGGTGGTTCTTTCCCAGCCCGTGGTGGCCCTACCCTGCGAGCCCCTCATGTGAGAGGGAGGCACACTGGCTCCTAGTCCAGCACCCAGGCCCTGGGGAAGGTGGAGAGGAGTGAATGTCCTGTGGGGTCTTGTGGTCAGCAGGTGGCTAAGTGGAAGTGGTCTTCTTTTTTTCTTTTTTTTATACCTGATTTTTTAAAATTAATTTTAATGGGGTGACATTAATTAATCAGGTATATAGGTTCAGAGAAAATATTTCCAGGTTATTTATTTATTTTTTTGTATTTTTCTGAAGTTGGAAACGGGGAGGCAGTCAGACAGACTCCCGCATGTGCCTGACCGGGGTCCACCCGGCACGCCCACCAGGGGGCAATGCTCTGCCCATCTGGGGCGTCGCTCTGTTGCAACCAGAGCCATTCTAGCGCCTGAGGCAGAGGCCACAGAGCCATCCTCAGCGCCCAGGCCAACCCTGCTCCAATGGAGCCTTGGCTGTGGGAGGGGAAGAGAGAGACAGAGAGGAAGGAGAGGGGGAGAGATGGAGAAGCAGATGGGTGCTTCTCCTGTGTGCCCTGGCCGGGAATTGAACCCGGGACTCCTGCACACCAGGCCGATGCTCTACCACTGAGCCAACCGGCCAGGGCTCTCCAGGTTATTTTGACATTTGATTATGTTGCATACCCATCACCCAAAGTCATATAGTCTTCCATATCTTCTATCTGGTTTTCTTTGTGCCCCTCCTCTCCCCCCATCCCCACCCCCGGTAACCACCACACTCTTGTCTTTTTATTTTTTTTTAAGTGAAAGGAGATAGTGAGACAGACTCTTGCATGCGCCCTGACAGGGATTCACCCAGCAACACCCATCTGGGCTGATGCTCGAATCAACTGAGCTATTTTTAATACCTGAGGCTGACACTGGGACCAACCAAGCTAGTGGCTATGGGAGAGGGAGAGAAGGGGAAGAGGGAGGGCAGAGAAGCAGGTGGTCACTTTTCCTGTGTGCCCTGACTAGGAATTGAACCCGGGATGTTTGTATGCCAGGCTGATACAACACTCTAGCCACTGAGCCAACTGGCCAGGACTGGAAATGATCTTCTGAACTGTTTCCATTGGTGTGAGAGAGGAGAGTAGAGACCAGTGGGTCTGTTCTGTGCCTTCCAGAAAGGCCTAAGGACCTGACCAGGGGCTGGACATCCTTTGAGCTGTTCTGACCACCTTGAGTTGGTCTTTGCTGTCCCTCCTCCCCTCCTCACAGGGGCGGCCAGCACCAAAGAGCTGAATATAATAAGATGGTGTTATCCTAGTTTGAAAGAGGACAGCTGGAAAGGTTAGGCAGCAGAGAGGGACACACTCAGAAAGGAAGGAGCCTGGACTGAGAAGTAGCCGCCTGGGAGAGCAGGTGCGGGAGGAGTGGTGGCGGGGGCAGTGATTGTTTCTCCGTCACCGGCTCTGGCAGGGCAGGAGCTGGGGAGCAGATGCAGAGGGAATGGTTGAGCCTGCGGTGGAACTGTTGCCACATCCCTGCTGGGTCCTCCGAAACCTCTGTCCTGTGTGGAGGGCGTCTCCATTCTGCAGAGTCACCCTCTAAGTGCACCCTGTTTTCCTGTTGGCAGGTCTGCCGCCGCCTTAATGGGGTCCGGTTCACCAGCTGCAAGAGCGCCAAGGACCGCACAGCCATGTCCGTGACGCTGGAACAGTGCCTGATCCTTCAGCACGAGCACGGCATGGCCCCACAGGTCTTTACCCAGGCCCTGGAGTGCATGCGCAGGTGAGTGCGCTGCCCGCCCGCTGCTGCCTCCCCAGCTCCCGGCACAAGGCCCCTGGACTCTAGTGTCATGCTCTGGTTTGACATTGGAAAGTTCACTAGTGTCTGCAAAGTCAAACTGTTGCCACTATTAAAATTGAGACAGTGTTCTCTCTTAAGTCAAGGGGTAAAGAGCTAGCAGCTTCTAGAGCAGGACTGCACTGAAGCAGGTAGGCGGGGTGAGCTCAGGCGTTAGTGATGTGGGAGAACATCCTGTGACAGCCATTTGGCACGTGGCATTACCCAGCCGCCTGCCTGGCTGTGGGTGTGAGTTAGAACAGACCTGTGTCAGCATGCATCTGCTGCTTACACCATTCATACGTCCCCTTTCAAACCCGAGCGGCAGAGCGTGTCTGCAGGTGCACAGGTCCGCACCACTCTTCTGGCAGTTGGCACAGTTTGCTTTATGAGCAAAGTGTTTTAGACAAGTGTTCTGTGGTGATGGCAGCACCTGCCCATCTGTTGCGGGCCCTGGCGACCTCACCCTAACCATGTTCTGATTCTGAGGCAGCAGGCGTGTTTGCAGAATGAAACCCGGGACTAAAACTGTCTGCTGTTGACCCATGCCTGTTTCAAGCACTGCGGGGAGCACCTTACCGCACATACCAAAGAAAGGATAAGAAACCTGGCTTCCCACCCCTTCACTGTAGTCACCAATGCTGTCAGTCTCGTTTCCTAGTCACTCCTACCAATGTTCTGTGTCATTGTCCTCTCACCAAATTCTTTAAAGTGTTCAATTCTCTTATCCTTTCTGTGTGTTTCCGCCATTTGACCTTCTCACAGTACTGCACAAATGATGCCTGAGCTCCTGCCTCTTGATAATTGAGCATTTTGTAAAAATGAAATTGTTCTGTCCTTGTTCTGTCTTTCCAGGTTTATCTAAACCTCTCTGTTAGCTCAGATCACACTTTCCGAATGGTCACCGCCCTCCCTGCCTTTAGCCTCAGGGAGGCAGTGAGGCTCAGAGACCCCTGCCTGGGCACCCTGACTGAGGCCTGTTCTCATGGAGTTCTTGCCCTTCAGGCTCAGTGTCCCTGGTGCCCTCGGAGTGGCAGGTCCTAGGCTTACAGCCACATCTGTGCCCTGTTACCTGAGAAGTGGTAGAAGGGACGTCTCTGGTGACAGGCATACCTCAGCCAGCAGAGAAACAAGTAAGATAGAGGGGTGTCTGTGATCGTCAGAGCAAATGTCAGGGTCAGGTTCATTCAGGAGAGCCAATTAAGGCTGAAACATCACTGGATACACAAATGACAAAACTGAAGCTGTCCTACTCCACACACATCGTAAGAGCACAGGGTTCTTTGGGAAAATCAGTAATGCTGGGGAAACAGAAGCAGGAAAAGAGTAACCCCAGTGTGAATGGATTAACTCCATGGAGGAAGCTATAGGCCTGGGTCTACAGAAGCTCAGCAGACTGCTGGGGACAGGACCTTACGGGCATCATACATGCACAGAGTCACCATGTAACACACACCATTCAGTAGAGCAGGCGCCAAGCCAGCTGTAGAGTATAGACCTCTGTCCAGTCTTGGCTTCTGGAACAGATTCAGTGAAGACAGGAATTCCTCTTGTCTCATCTGAGCACAAGGGTCTCCGGACACTAGGGAGTAAGTGGCTCTTTAGCAAGACGGACTGCCTTGCCTATGGCCTGCTGTGGGGTTATGGGCGGTGCCCACATGTGTACAGATTAGTATCATAGTGTGCAACACACAAAGCGCTTTCTACTTTTTTTTTTCAAGTGAGAGGAGGGAAGATAGTTAGACTCCCACATGTGCCCCTTTTGGGATCTACCTGGCAGTCCCTGTCTTGGGCCAAAGCTCGAATCAGTCAAGCAATTTTTAGTGCCTGAGGCTGATGTGCTCAGGCTAACTGAGCCATCCTCAGCACCTGGGGTCAACATTTGAACCAATCAGCTGCAGGAAGGGAAGAGGGAGAAAAGGGGGAGAGGAAGGGAAAAGAAGCAGATGGTTGCTTCTCCTGTGTGCCCTGACCAGGAATCAAACCTGGGACATCCATAAGCTGAGCTGATGCTCTATCCACTGAGCAAGCTGGCTAGGGCCCACTTTCTACTTTTCATTACATAATTAATTGATAGTCTTTGTAGGAAGATTAGAAAATACAGCTTGCACACGCACACACACACACAACCACAAAAAAATTCTCCATATTCCTGCTATTAACAGGTAACAGTGCTAGCATTTGATATACACTCCTTCAACATGCATACATACATACATGCATACAAAGGGTGTGAGTGTGGTTTATCCACACATTGGTTCACCAGTTCCTGAATAGTACAGAACACAAAACACACATTCACAAATACAGTTATATGTGAGATTCTGCCTATTGTTTTAGTCTGCTTTCTATATTTAACTGTCTTGTGAGCATCTTTCAGGTAATAAATATAGCTAATTATTTTTAGCACAGCATAGTTTATCCAATTAGTGTTCATGACTATTTAAGCTGTGTATGGTGTTGAGCACTTTAAATGGCACAGTGAGTATCCTTATGTGTTCTCCTAGCCACATTTTCGCCATTGGTTAAAAAGTGTACACCTTTGTAAGGCTTTTAAACCAAATTGACAGACTGTGCTATACTATCCCACTCCCTCCCTGTGTCTCCCAATGAGTGTCTGCTTATTCACCATCTGGGTGTTACCATTTCTGTCACCGTCTGAGTGCTCTGCCTCGTACAGTCGGTGCTGTTTCTCACCTTACAGGTGAGGCCGCCCAGTTCTGAGCAGGGAAGGAACAGGTATCATTCCTCTCTGCCTGTCTAAAACCCCACCCACCTCCAATGATAAACATTTGTCTTTTTAAATTTTCTTATTTATATTTTTGTAACATCTCTACAGTGAACATGTATTACCATAATAATCATTTAAGGAGTTATATAAAAGCAAAAAGCTCAATCCCCTTTCACCTCTGCCCACCCCCAGAATCCTCATAGCACCAGCCTAGGGCACGGTGCTGACCGCTGCCTGTCCACCTGACCTTGTGACATGTCTCCAGCTCTGTCCACAGGCGTTTGCTTTAAGGTGATGCTGTGTTTTCTGGATTATCCCGTGTGGTGAAGATGTGTGTTGATAGACTACAAGCCCAAGGGGCTGGGGCACGAGCTAGGGTTCCGGCTCCAGTGGTGGCAGGGCCTGCGGTTCAGCTGAGAGCCCAAAGGAGGCAGCAGGAGGGCGGCCAGGCCTGAAGGAAGGAGTGTGTTTTGGTTGTCTTGGTTTCTTGCTTGTGTCTGACCAGATGGGGCTGTACAGCGTGCTGGCCAGGCTGTGAGGGTACTGAGAAGAGAGTGCTCTTAGGGGCACAGCTGAGGCTCCAGCTGTCCTTCACCTGGGGGCCCAGGGTGAGCAGTGGCAGGGAAGGCTGTGCCAGCAGATGTTGAACAACCAGCTGTCTCAAACAACAACAAAAATGCCCTGATCTGTAGTGTTTGCCAATTTGTTTGACATAAATCCTTTCACTGGGGCATAGGTCCTACGTCAAGCTACCAGTGGGACACCGTGGACATGGAGTTGGGAAGAGATGTGTACATATAGCTCTTCTGAGCTGTCTGAGCTGATTCTGGTTCACTGCTGGTTGTCCCCTCCTTCTCCAGGCAGTGGAGTCTTCCTCAGAGTGGGCCTTCCTCGGTAGCCACAGCAATGCCTTTAGCTGGCTCTGGCTTGGAATGTGACACTCAGTCAGCAGCACATGCCAGCAGGGCCAGCCCAAGGCTTCCCACTCTGGGAAACCCTGGAAAGACCTCTGGCCTGTCCTTTCCCACTAGGTCCTCAGGTGCTGTGTCTCAGCACCTCTGTGTGTCATCATCACCACCTTGGTGGCCATGCATAGAGGATATGGTTGTAGAGTCCTTTGGTCTGGCTGTCATCTTGCCTCCGGACGTCTCGCCTCTGGACATCTCTTCTGGAGCACCAGAGGGGGGAGCTCAAGTTCTCAATGGAGCTTGGTTAGATGCCATTGTTGGGGACAATAACTTGAAAAGCTGGAGCCACCTCCTTAGCCACTGCTTAGCCTGAAGGCCCAGGCAGGTCTGGTGAGGACTCTGCCTTGGGTTGATGCTTGAGGTAAAGGTCTTTGTTTGAATGGTGCGTCAAGAGGCAGCTTCAGCCGCATGTGGCCCAGCCGCTCTGGCACCTGTGAGAAGGCCAAACTCCAATGGTTCTTCATGTTCAGCTTGCTGTGTGAGGTCGTGTCTTCGCAGCATGTGAGCGCATGGCAAGCAGCATGCTGTGCGCCGGGCAGCGAAAGCGTGAACATGGACCACCATTCGGTCAGCCTGTGTGTGTGTGTTTTTTTAGTGGACTACAGTACTTTTTTCTTATTTTTACCTCTTTTTCTCTCCTCCACCTTGTAACTGTGCTGGTTTGTTTGGTATTCCTTTCACACCCTTTCCTGCATCTCATCTTTTCTTTTGTGGCTTTTTTCAACTTCTTTTCAATTTTATCTTTTGTTCCTTTTTTTCCATAATTTTGATAAAAATCTATTGCATGTGTCTCTTTTTTTTATTTCCTTTCCTCTTTTCTTTGCCTTTCTCCCAAACTTTTTCCTTTTCACAGCATTGGAACACGGGAGGTAGTCACCCAGAAGAACTTGAGCGGCCTGGTGCCCATCCGAGACTTGAGACTAGACCCCAGCCTGCTCTGTTCCATCCCTTTATTAGCTCTGAGCCCCAATTTACTGATTGTGTGGCTCTTTCTCAGCATAGCATACCTGGTGACCAAATTGCGTTGCAAATGACCATCGTTATGAAAAATTAATAAGTCACAGGAAAACAAAAGTGCCAGAATATGTCCAGCCACCGTGTACCTAACTGGACAGAAGGAATGTGTCACAGCGTGGTCTGCCAAGAAATATTTCATGCCTTACAGTTTGATGTTTTGTTGTTCTGAACTGTAAATACCTGCCACTTTACTTCACCAGGAGGACTTGTTTGTTTAACTTCTGTAGTTTTCAGTGCTTGTAACATGTTCTTACAGTGCCCTGTGACTGCATTGTTTCGCTAACCTGGAATCACTTGTACCAAATCTCTTATTTTCTGATATGTAAAGCTATTTATTACCTGTATATCTCATGTTCCCTGTTTCCAAGAGAAAGAAATTCTGTCTGAAAATAATTTGTATATTTGATACTATTCTTTAAATGTGCTGCTAACCTTTCCTTCCCTTTTGTAGAGAAACAAGGAGAAAGGGGTAGATGCTTTATACCCGGCTCACCCACGTAGGCCTGTTTACTATGACAGGGACTCTGCTTTCCTTTCAAAGCGCAGTCCCTTCAGTTACAGTAGCAAACAGTTGGCAGAGTCATAACATTTCCTTGCTTATGTGCATCATTTCCAGTTTGAAATGACACAAAAAGCTGTGAATACAATAGCACATTGTACCAAGTCAGGCACATAAAGTAACATATTGCATGTGACTAGATTTACTCTTTAAAATTTTTAAGGATCATTAAACCAATTATAGGAATTAATGCATATAGAAACAAAAGGCTGTTGAAGTTATAAACGTTTATTGAAGTAGCATTTTTCATTTTAAAGATTGCATCTTTAAGTTTAGATTAAAGTCCAAACATCTTTTCTCTCCGCAAAATAAATCTAGTTAATGGGAATAAAATGTTAAAGAAAAATGACCAAAAATTGAGGCTTGCTCATTGGGCATTTGTGTTGACGGAACTCTGAGAGGGCGCCTCTGGTTCTGCTGCCCTCGCTCTTCCGTTAATGGGCATGTCCGGAAAGTGGTGTGTGTGTCACCTCAGCATAGCAGAAGGATAGCTGTACACCTGTAAAGTTAACAGAATAAATTAGGGGAAATTCCACAGACCCTGTATAAGAAGTACTCAGTGTTCTCCAGTTCAAATTAGGTTGTGATCCATTTTTTACCTCCAGCTGGTTCCCCATATACTGTATTTTATGAAAATGTTTTTTTAACCAGTCTAGAAAAACTGCAGTGAATTTAGAGAAGTTGGCTTTCCTGGAAACTGTAGCCCTGCACATGCACACAAACCCAGTCCGCCCCAGAGCCCGGCCTCTCCCCTCCCTCCCCAGGACTTCAGCACGTACTCTGGGGCTTCTCTGGTTTGGCCTCAGATCTGAGTCTGGGTCCTAGGGGTCGCAGAAGCAGTTAGCAGTGAGTGATGAATGCCAGACTCACACTTAAAATTCTAAAATGGAAGACAGTCCTCACACGCCCGGGGAGCCCTTCTTTCCTGGATCCCCGAAACACTACCCTCTGGGGAGAGATCCCACCTGTGGGTGAATGCAGTCTCCTCACAGGGGCAGTGTGTTTATGCTGTCTTTTCTTGGATAAGTGAGGGGCTGTTCCTTTACTATGGAGTCTGTCTCCAAACTTCAGTGACTGGTGGGAGCAAGTTGTAGAATGTGACACTGGTTACTAGGGGAGGTCCTGGCCATCTATGATTCTCTGAGAAGAATGATGACCCCTGCTCTCCTTCAAATTGTGGTGCGTGCACCAACTCTCTAAGACTCTTTCCTTTATTTGAAGGAGAGAAAGTAGAGTCTCTAGGCATGCTCAGTACCCACCCATAGCTTCCCAGTCACTGCTCCTGGTAAGGTGTTTCTGATGCCCCACGGGGGTCACACGTGCTTGTGTTCATCCAGGCTGAGCAGAGGCCATGCACAGGGGAGGAGGACGCCTCTGCCTACAGACAGCAGGCCCTCCTCTTCCCGGGCCTGTGGGTATGTCTGGGACTCTCTTAGACACAGGACTCGCACACAGCAAAGGAAGGCCATGGCAGGGGAGCAGCCGCTCTGTGGGTCAAGGTGCTGCCAGGTTTTCTGCTGCATTTGGGTGTGGTGCTGGGCTGAGAGGACATGGGACAGAAGGGACAGAGGGTGTGGTTCTTTGTTTTTCTCTTCTGGGGCTAGGTCAAAGCCAGGACATTCCAACTCTAGAGTCATGAGGGCCCGCACAAAGAAGAACACCATCAGCCTAGGCTGTGGGTGGTTTATTTTGTAGAATATCTGAGAAAAGAGACTCAGTATGCCCACCCTCTGTTCTTAGTTTTAATCTCACTGAGGCTTTTCACTCAGTGAATCAGGCTAAATATATATCCAGGATCTCTTCTGCTTTAATGAGAACTTGGCAGGATGAAACAAGGAGAGGAACAGAGAGGAGTGTCACTGAGGTTTGGTGATGGCTTTCACATTGCTTCTAAGGGGACGTGAGCACTGAAACCTGGTCACTCTAGCTATTCAGGGTCACTAAGACACTGGTGCATCCAGATGGCTCTAACGTAGAAGAACTCACCAGAGAGGAAAGCCAGAGGAGTCCTTAAAATGAGTTGTCATTTGCATTTCCATTTTAATTTTTCATTTAAAAAATGGATGTTTAAAAAAAATTATTGTATAATGTATTTAACCAGTTAAACCAGTATTAGCTTCTTTAACATGTAAATAAGTGATAATGTCAAAATTCCCAAATTATTTTTTGCTCCTCAAAGCAGTTTGGCATTTATTCATGATAGGTGGTTTTTGAGAAGTGCCTCCATTCTGTTAAGTGGAGAAGCCCTGCCTGAAGTAGTCCGGTAATGTGAGTTCCTAAAGACTAAATGAGACTGTGCGTAGAGAGCTTCTGCTCTAGGTGGAATTGTATTATGATCTGATTACTGGATGATAGACATACATGATCATTATTTTCTCTAGAGCCCTCCTTGTGTGGCCTGGGCGCTCAGCTCAGGTGACACATCTCACCGAAGGCTAAGGCTTTGGCAACAAGGAAGCATATCTGAGTTAATAAATTACTTAACACGCAGGTGAATATTTTTCTGATACTCATGCTATCTTTTGAATAAATTACTGTGTTACCAAAAATATTTTACATGTTTTTGAAAATGAGAATGTCATTTTTGCTTTAAATGGCTTGAGCACTTCCCACTGATTTTTTTTTTCAATGCATGACATAATGGTATTGTTATGATTGGGAATATTTTTTAAATCACTCTTTCTTGGTAACTGCAAATTTTACACTTCATAAAGGGGATTTTGTACTAAATTTGATAACTATTTAATTACTAGTCTTAGAAAATGTAAAACTACAGTTAGATTATGCTATAGGAAGTCATTTTTATTCAGAACCACTTTTGCCTGTTTAATTTGATGTCTGCACCAGACAGTTTTCAGAAGATTCCCCTGATGCTCTCATTTGGGAACCTGAGGCCTGCCTGCCCCTCATCCTGCTCTGTGTTTGCTTTGCACACTGGGTTGTCATGACAACCCCCATCAAATGCAGTCAGGATGGTGCCAGTAGTGGGTTTCTTAAGGGAGGGCACCTGTGGGCTCTCACAGGCTCAGTGGCCCTCTTCTGAAAGGGGACCACTGAGGGCAGCCCACCTGAAGAAGGTAGCTGGCTGCCACCAGGGTACATCGGTGGGGTCACTCCTTCATGACCCCCCAACTTTGCTAGCCAACGCAGACCCATCATGCAGCCATCACCTGGGCCCACTGGGTTGCTTTGCACTCACTTAGAAGACAGCCTGTTAGAGAGCCTTCTGAGCCACTTGGCTTTGCTACATGTCAACATGTTGAATTCTGCAAGGAAAATCGGCCTTTTGAATCTGAGGTGATTAACAGCTGTCGCTAACATAGAAAGATGCAGCTCTTTAAAAGCCTCACCATGGCTTCTCTTTCCTTTTACTTGGCTAGGTAATAGAGCCTTTGAACCACTAGTTGGGATAGAATCTTTAAATACCTACATGTGAAATACATGAAACCATTAACTTCAAAAGAAGTTTGCTTCCACTTAGATACAGTGCTGCTTTCGCAAATGCAAAACTGGCAGTCCCATACAGCATGTGCCCATCGCTGTGCTTTTAATGCCTGTTCAGAACCCACCGTCTTACGTGTGTATTGTAGATAGTCTGGCACCCATTTATATTAACCTTTTTTTTAATGCTATAAAAATAATCAGTTCATTTCATCTTAGTTTAAGTCATTTATTTTTTTCCTTTTTTACTGCTGTCATTTCTTGTGCTTGTTTTTTCCCCAGTGAGGGTTGTCGAAGAGAAAATACAATGAAGAATGTTGGAAGTCGCAAATATGCATTTAATTCCCTGCAGCTGAAGGCTTTCCCCAAGCATTACAGGCCTCCTGAAGGGACTTACGGCAAGGTTGAAACATGAACACATGGTGTCCTCTAATTAGCTGTTCTATAACAAATGTGGGTACCCTCTAGTGTCATATATGAATTCTTCAAGAATACCTGAAGGATTGGTTATACTTTTGTGTTTTTAAAAAATATTTCACTAAAAAGTCTATAGAGCATGTTTTTTATTCTGTTGGAATCAGTAGGAGGTAATGTTTGGCTCAATAGTGTGGATAGTAACAGCTGCCCGTTTACACCGCCTGCAGCCAGACCCACACTGATGTCACAATAGTCACCTCTATGAATCAAACTAGGCAGGGCTGAAAGGCTAAAAGACTTTTTAAAATGCCCACTTTGGCAACTGCTCACTTATTTTTCTACTGAGTAACTCACAACTGAACATTGCATTACAATCTACTTTTTAAAAATTTGAGTGTAAAACAGTAAATAGTAAACAGTTGGATCCTGGACAGACCCATTCATGTTAAATGTTAATTCCTGTTTTGGTAGAAGAAGCCAACTCTGGCTCACGCAGCGAGAGAGTGGCTCTAATGAATTATCCTGTCTTTGATAGCAAGGTGGAGCCAGAAATTGAAGTCAAGATTGAGAAATAGCCCAAGATGAGACTTTATTAGAAGGTAACACCTTCAAGGTCACTCACACAATGGGGCCACTTCTGTTTCTTGTTAGTATAGAACAGGGTGTCTGCTTGAGAGCAGGAAGCCAGCTGCCTCCTGTCCTCCTATTGTCCATGCCTAGTCCCACCATGCCCCAGGATACATGTCGCCTTCTCCACCAGATGCTGAGTGGGTATGGCTGATGCCTCCCGCTGCGGTAGGGATTTATGTGCGTAGACGGAGTAAGCCTAAATCTTTCCAGAACAGATGTTCTTTTGTGAGTTTTCCAATTTGTTGTCTTTTAAAATATAATATAGTCATGTTTGAATGTCTGATGAAAGTATTTTTTGTTTGCAATAATTGTTACTCTCCTCCTCTCATTCTGTTATGTAAGGTGACTATTGAGAAAGTTGAAATTAGCTCCTAAAATGAGATTTTGAAAGGGATTAATGGGCCATAAAACTTAGGGATCATAGAAAATGATGTCTGGTCATCTATTATAAGATGATGAGTCTTTTCTGCACATAGCAGAGGTTTTTTTCTTAGTTTATATGTTTTATCAATTCTGGTGATGATGATGATGTTTATGTTATTTAAAAGGCTGTAAAATGTATTTGGCACATTCATGATGCTGATCCTAATGATTGGTGCACCCTGAGGAATTCCTGTGTCAAAAATTCAGGGTATTATTCTTTGGGCTCCTTTAGCAGTGCCACTTGGAAACATGTGACAAGCTTGGGCCTGGGAAACTGAGGCTCAGGCAAAAGCACCCATGGCAGGGACACAAAGGGGTGGTGAGCAGCAGGAAAGGGTGGCACTGGGTAGCCTTCCAGATCCCTGCCTACCTGAAGTCAGTGTGCAGGCAGAGCCTGTTGTCTCGATGTTCAGGGGAAGGAAAGACCCCACTGGCTGAGTGTGAATCGGTGTGGAGGGCGTGGAGGGCGGCAGCGAGAAGCCCTTGTCTGCAGACCCCACTGCTCCCAGCAGCCGCAGTGTCAGGTTCTCTCGTGCATTCCCTGACCAGACTTTTACCTCTCTACCATTTCATTTAATTTATATTTTCTCTAGTATCTTTTGTATTTCTGTCTTTTCTCATTTTAACATCACTACTTTTTAAAATATTCCCTTGTCTTTTTAAATTAAATGTCACCTCTATTGTTTTCAGAATTTTTTTTTTTGTCTGAAGAGCATTAAATGCCTGCATTTATCAAAAGGGAATATTGCAAATGTTGACTCAACTGCAGTTTTGCATGTGGCACCTTTTTATGATTATTTTCCTGAGTTTGGCTTCATGTTATGGACCACTGTAAAACTCTAAGACTCAGCTAATCATGAAGAAAATATTCAGGTTCCAGTGTTCTCTCTGAGCTTTGCAGCCGGGCTCCCATGTGACAGCCTCTCAGGGCATCACACACTCTTACCACGCTTGCTGAGCAAGGTACATTGTGGTGGTGGCCAGCAGCTCCTGGCACATGTAGGAGCTTTGAGTTTTCAGGTGCATAAGAAGGCAGTCTTGCCTGACATGTGGTGGCGCAGTGGATAAAGCGTCGACCTAGAAATGCTGAGGTCGCCGGTTCGAAACCCTGGGCTTGCCTGGTCAAGGCACATATGGGAGTTGATGCTTCCTGCTCCTCCCCCTTCTCTCTCTCTCCCTCTCTGTCTCCTCTCTAAAAATGAATAAATAAAATAAAATTAAAAAAAAAAAGGCAGTCTTACAGGTTACCATGAAATAGTGGTTCTGTCTAGTGTTCCCGAGAAGGCCCACTGAATAAACAACCTGAAGACACACGGAAAACCTGGGACATGCTGTGGGGTCAGGTACCTGCAGCACTACTGCCTTGGGTTTCTTTGAAAACATACAAACATTAATACAGTTCTGTCCCTGTGCAGTTGTGTTGGCTTCGTTCACTAAAGTACTTCTATTTATTTGTTTGGGGAAGTATTTATATATATATATATAGATAGACATGTAGTTACTGTTTTATATATTCTTAGCTCAAAACCATGTATGCTGTAAATGTGCTCTAGTCTTTAGAATAACAAATAAATGACAAGAACATTAAACTTGGTCTTGCCTGATTCACTTGTTGCATTAAGAGGACTAGTTCTCTGGTCAGCATCTGACTGGACACTTATTAATGGGCATTGCATTGAGCACATCAGACCGTAAGAGACTTGTTTTATGACCTTGTTTTCACTTAATATGAAGTGAAGGGGTACAGGACTGTGGGATTAAGCACATGGATGTCAACTTCAGACAGACTTGGGTCCCTGTCTCATACTGCCAGTTCTTGCCTGGTGACTGAGCAAGTGGCTTGCCCTCTCTGAGGCTCCGCTTCCTCATGTGGAAAGGACACAACGGTATATTCTTCACAAGGCAGCTGTGATGTGCCTTGGCATTAATTTATGTTAGATGTTGTTACTGTCCCACATCCATTAACATGGGTCACATCATCTCTGTGGGTTGCCTAGTCATATGCTGTATGACTTGTTAAAATGTTTCGTTAATGATTTGATTACTCATTAAACCAGCACAACATCTGGCACCTTTTACTAGGCATATGTTCCCAGTGGCTTCCCTTGGATAAATTCCTGGCAGTAGAAATGTACAATTAAAGGACAGTGTAAATGTTTTAAAATTTTTAGATTTTTCATACAGGCACATCTTGGAGATAACTGCACATTTGGCTCTAGACCACCACAATTGCAATAATGTAAGACATTAAAATTTTCTCGTTTCCCAGCACATACAGATGTTGTATGTGCATACTGTAGTCTCTTGAATATGTGAACAAACCAATGTACATACTTTAATTACAAATTACTTTATTGTGGCCCTGACTGGCTGGCTCAGTGGTAGAGCATTGGCCCAGTGTGTGGATGTCCTGGGTTTGATTCCTGGTCAGGGTACACAGGAGAGGCACCCATTTGCTTCTCTACCTCTCCCTCTCTTGCTTCCTCCTCCCTAGGCTTCTGTGGCCTCACTCTCCAGTGGTCCTGCGTCTTCCCTCCTCCTCTGACTTGCTTGTCATCCTCCCAGGTTTCTGTCCATAACTTTCTTCTTTCTTTGATGCTTTTCCTGAAGTCTTATCTATTCCTACAGAATAAATTACCCCTTACTGGCTTAAGGACTCTCAAATTTCTAGGTCACTGGAGACTCTAGATCCAGAGCCATGTACATATCCAACCACATTCTTGTCATTTTACCTGAGTGTCTAACACACCATGTCAAAACCAAACTCCTGCATCCCCTTCTCCCAGCTGGCCGAGACTTCCTGACAGATGACTCTTTCACCTTGAGGTCATCTTTCTTCCCCAGCACATCCCAGCAGCCACTAAGAACTGCAACCCACCCCTGATTCCATCCACACTCACAGCCATGGTCCATATCATGTCCCTCTGCTAGGACCACCACCCCTCAGCCTCCACTGCTCCTTCAAGGCCCTCACAGGCACACTCGCCTCCATGGGGATTTCTCACCTCAGAATGAGTGGCCTTTTAGAAAAATATTTTCTCATTCAATTTTGAATATATATGACTATTATATCATGCGTATTCTATCCATCAGGTTGCTTACCTTTTCTTTTGCCCAGCATATTACTTTATGTTCAAAACAGCAAGTACAATGCCTGTTGCAAAGGAGCTACTTAAGAAGTTTATGGAATAAAAAAATGGGTAAAGGATTTTTTCAATTAAAATCTTATCTTTCAATTAAAATCTTTCCTATTTCAGTACCAGAGCATACTTTTCTGTGGCAGAATCCCCCTCCCCCAGGGTTCCAATTTCTGTGGTTTCAGCTACCCACAATCAGCAGAACATCACCGTAGGAAGGGTACATAGTACAATAAGGTATTTGAGAGAGAGAGACTACATGCACATAACTTTTATTACAGTATATTGTTGGAACTGTCTCATTTTAATTATTGTTAATCTCTTGGCCTAATTTATAAATTAAACTTTACCACAGGTATGTCTATGTAGGAAAAAACATAGTATTGATATATTTAGAGTTCAGTACTATCTGGGGATGAAGGGACCCAGTGGGGGTTCTGGAACGATGTCCCCCATGGATGAGGGGGACTACTGTATTCTAACACATTACAAGGAGCCAAATGCAACAAGTTCAAGGGAGAAGGAAACCAGAGCAAAGTGTGGTAAACATTAGAACAGTGGGGCAAGGAGGAGGGCCTCTGAGAAAAGTCAGGCATTACAGGGGGTTCATTCAGTGTTCTGTTCACTTGCATGGTAGTAACGTGAAGATTTATAGTTATTAACATTATACAAATATCCTATGTATTTTTCTGTATGCCTACTATATTTCACAATAAAATGATAAAAGGTTAACCAATCATCCAAATATCATCCAAACAACCTAAAAAGATAATTAAGAAAATTCCATTTGCAACCACATAAAAAAGAATGAAATACTTAGGAATAAACCTAACCAAGAAGGCAAAAGTCTTGTACACTGAAAATTATAAAATGTTGCTGAAAGAAATGAAAGAAAACACCAACAGATGGAAAGACCCATCCTGCAAATGGATTAGAAGACTTCATATTAAGATGCCAACACTCTCCTAAGTGATACACAGATTCAGTGTAATCCCTGTCAAAATTACAATGGTGACTTTTACAGAAATAGAAAAATCCATCCTAAAATTCATATAGAATCTGAATAGCAAAAACAATCTTGAAAAATAACAAAGTTGGAATTCTCACACTTCCTGATTTCAAAACTTATTACAGCCTGACCAGGCGGTGACGCAGTGGATAGAGCATCGGACTGGGATGCAGAGGACCCAGGTTCGAGACTCGAGGTCATCAGCTTGAGCATGGGCTAATCTGGTTTGAGCAAAAGCTCACCAGCTTGGACCCAAGGTCGCTGGCTTGAGCAAGGGGTTATTCGGTCTGCTGAAGGCCCGCGGTCAAGGCACATATGAGAAAGCAATCAATGACCAACTAAGGTGTCACAATGAAAAACTAATGATTGATGCTTCTCATCTCTCTCCATTCCTGTCTGTCTGTCTGTCCTTACCTATCCCTCTCCTGGATTCTCTCTGTCCCTGTAAAAAAACAAAAAACTTCTTACAAAGCTACAGCATGGCATTGGTATAAAGACAGACATATAGACCAATAAACAGGATAATACAGAAATAAACCTAGGTATATACAGACAAATGATCTTTGATGAGGGTGCCAAGACCATTCAAAGAGGAAAGGACAACAAGTGATGTTGGGAAAACCATATAATCATATGCAAAAGGATGAAATTAGACCTTACCTTACACCATATACAAAAATCAATACAAAAGAGATCAAAGACCTAGACAGAAGAACTAAAACTATAACTCCTAGAACAAATCTAGGGGAAGGGTTTTATTGGAGTGGGCAATGATTTCTTGGATATGACACCAAAAGCACAGGTAATAAAAGTGAAAACAGATAAACTGGACTACATCAAAATTTATGCATCACACATAATCAACAGAGTGAAAAGAAACGGGGGGAAACATCTGCAAATCGTATATCTGGTAAAGGATTCATATATCTAGACTATACAAATATTAATCGACTTAACAACCTATGCAACTTACGACCATTTGACTTTACGACCACAATCGCTAGCCATGACTGCTCTGCATCTGGCAGTGCAAGCGTTGCCCAGCTGGGCGTACAACAGTGCGGACCAGCTTCCGGCAGCACTACCATCTCCACGTGCACCATTTCAACTGTTATCCCAGACTCGGTATAGCAATTTGTGTTTTGTGTCTTGGCTATTTTTCATCAAACCTCTCCCAAGATGTCTACCAAGGGGAAATTGTCTTTGCAAATATTAAACCAGTTGTACTGGTAATGCAGTGTTTTACTTAAACCTGACAAATATAAAAATAAGAAACAAAATGGTGTAGAGATGATACAAATAGCATAAAATGAACAAAGAAAATGATGATATATAACAATAATGAAAGAAAATTATGATAAAATGACTTAAAGATTTTTGTAACATCACTTCACAGTACTGTACATATAGCCTACTCAACTTACGACCAAATCGTGTTACGGCCGGTCTGTCAGAACTAATCGTGGTCGTAAGTTGAGCACTAGCTGTACAAAGAACTCCTAGAACCAACAATAAAAGAGCAAACAACACTATTTAAAAATGGGCACGGCACTTGAGTAGACATTTCTCCAAAGAAGACTCACAAACAGCCAACAAAAACATGGACTGATGGGATGATACTCAACATCAGTAAATGGTGGCTTGCCAGGGGTTGGGGAACCGGGTGATGGGGTGTTGTTTAATGGGTATAAAGCTTCAGTTTTGTAAGATGAAAAAAATTCCAGAGATTGGTTGCATAACAAGGTGACTATACTTAACATTACTGAACTATATACTTAAAATTGGCTAAGGTGATTAATTTTACATTAGGTGTATTTTATTTACCATAACTAGTTACTAGTACAAATGTCAGAAATTACTTTTAAATGGATTATAGAGCTATACATAAGCTAAAAACTATAAAACTCTTAGATGAAAACATAGGAATAAACTTCTATAAGCTTGGATCAGAGAGTAGTTTTGAGATACACCAAAAGAAAAAGGGATAAATTGAAATTCATCAAAATTAAAAACAGCTTCAAAAGACAGCATCAAATAAGACAAACCACAAATTGGGAGAAATATTTACCATTCGTCTTTAAGGAACTTATATACACAATATATAAAGAACTCTTACAACTCAACAAAAAAACTCCATTGAAAAACAGATGACTTGAATAGACATTTCTCTAAAAATATAAAAGTGGCCAAAAAGCACATGAAAACATGCTTAACATCATTAACCACTAGAGAAATGCCAATCAAAATCCCAATTAGATACCATTTGAAACCTAGTAGAATTTATATAATCAAATAGATGAAAAATAACAACTGTTGATGATGTAGACTGTAGAGTAACAAAAATCCTCATATGCTGCTGATGTAGCCACTGTGGAGGAAAAGTCAGGCAGTTTATCAAAATGTTAAGTTACAGAACCCAGTTATATCACTCTTAGGTATACAGGAAGTCCTCACTTAACATCATTGATAGATTTGGACTTGAACTGAAATGACATATAATGAAACCAATGTTACCATAGGCTAATTGGTATAAACAAGAGTTAAGTTCCTACAGCATCTCATCGTTGTAACAAAACACTAAACACACTATTTTAGGACCAGCTGAAGAAATTAAATGTCTATGCTAAACTTGTTCATAATAGCCCCAAAGTACAAACAATCCGAAGTCCATCAAATGATGAATGGGTAAATGAAATGTGGTCTGTCTACTATGGAGCGTTATTCTGCGGTGAAAAGGAATGAAGGATGCACGGACAAGAAGTACACTAAAGGCTGCTGGGAGTGGGAAAGCGGGAAATGGCAAGGAACTGCTTACTGGTATGGGGTTTCTCTTTGGGGGATGGAAGTGTTCTGGAATTAGTGGTAATGGCTGTGCTACTCTGCAACTGAAAAAACAAAACAAAACTGAATTGTATACATTTCAAGAGTAAATTTTATAGTATGTGAATTACTCCAAATGAAGCTTTCAAAAAGCTATTATTAAAAGATAGGGTTCTGTAACATAATTTTAGCAAAGTTCCTTATCAAAGTTCCTTTTAATAAAAGTTGTAGCACTTGGTTATACAATTTTGGAAAAATCTATCATTTTCCCTTCTTCGGTGAATAGCAGTACACACACAGACCTCTGGGATTCTGCAAGCAGGACTAGTGCCGGTGTGGAATTCTCACAATGGTGGGTGAACATTTAAAAAGGAAGTCACAAAATACCTGGAGTGCTTTAACTCTGATAACGTTTGGATATTTTGAAGCACCTTTGGTTCTTCAGTGTTTTTTAAAACCAGAAATAAAATGGAAAACTTGGATGCATATTCAGTTCCGTACTGTATTAAATGGTCAGAGTAAAATTACTGTGACTCTAAATTTTCCAAGCATTTCATCATGTTTTTCACTCTTGCTTTCCATAGTGAACATGTTCTTCAGTTTGTGCCAAATCCCCCTTTCCTTTTGGGATGGGGCCCATCCCTCATCCCATGTGATTCTTCCAGGACTGATGAGACCAGGCCTGGCCAAGGTCATGACCCTATCCTTTTTCCACAGGGACTGGTCTAATTCAAGGGCAGGTGATACAGGCAAGACAATATAGTCCTTTTGCAGAATTTGACTAGTGGCTGCTAGAAAAGGAGGTCCTCTCTTCCTTTTGGATCATGGATCTGAGGATGTGTGCTTCCGGCTGACAATGGCCTCTTTTCCCTTAGGTAGAGAGGGCCAGCCTGAAAATGAAGCCAGGAAACAGAAAAGCAGTCAAGAGATGGAGGCAAGAGCTCTGGGAACAGAATCTGGGGCTGTGTGTATGCAGCTAGGCCTCGGCTACGATATTAAGGTTTTGAGGCTGTTACTTTAGCAAATCAGTGAAATGAAGCAATTCTCCAAGAAATCAATTTATTTTAGAATTAAAGAGGTCAGACTGAATAAAAGAAAGTTTTATCCTAAACTTTCCCGATTGACAATTTCTCCCCAGGTTCCATGTTAGCGATTTCAACAGTCCTGTCATTTTCACAAAGGAGGTACAATTGTGTAATTTGGTTGAGGAGTGAAGTTTGAAGATAACAATGTGCTTTTAGAACAATTCTTAAAACGCATTTATTATGCTCTCCACTTATAACAGGTCAATTAAATTTTTCCTCTAAAATAACTTAGAGCAAGAAAATCATTTACTCTATATACATTCAAAAACAGAACAACTCCTAACTCTCCAGGGTTCCATGGTCCGACCAAACAGGTATAAGAAAGAAGTATGCTTCATATTTTGGATTCTGTGTTTTAATGACCAAAAGAAATCCTTTGTTGTTTTCATCTTGGTTTCAAAATAATGCATATCAATATCCTTTTCTTCCTCTGAATCTTGATCTGGCATCCAACTGAAAATAAATGTAGAAGTTAATCAAATTTTGTGCAACATAATTAAATACAGCATTGGTAAATGGCATCACTACAAGAGAAGTAAACCAGTTTCCAGCAAAATCAAAAAGGCAACTTGTCTAGGCCCTCCTGTGGAGCACGCCAAGTCCCTCTCGGCAGCTCCCTGCCCCTCCCCCCAGCACGGTCCCCTTGCTCTTCTTCCTCCTAAGCTTCAATAGCCCTTCTTTTTGCCTCTGTAACTCCTTTCTGAGCCCATTTCTTTTATATCTGTGACTTTTTTTTTTTAATTCATTTTAGAGAGGAGAGGGATAGACAGGAGAGACAGAGAGAAGGGGGGGAGGAGCTGGAAGCATCAACTCCCATATGTGCCTTGACCAGGCAAGCCCAGGGTTTCGAACCAGCGACCTCAGCATTTCCAGGTCGTTGCTTTATCCACTGCGCCACCACAGGTCAGGCATATTTGTGACTTTCTAAATTTCCTCTTATAATTTGAGTTTTGGCTTTGAAGTATTTTCTTAGAACTCAAGTACTGAGGTTGCTGGTGCGAGGTCCGGTCTGACTCCTGGTGCTGTTTTTGCTCCCGACAATACAACTGACTCATTTTAAATGTAGAATTCAAGAGTTCTAGCACATTCCCGGTCAGCACAGTCACTCCCCATTCCTTCCCAATCCCTCTTCCCCATCACCAGCACCCATTCACCTACTGTTTCTATAGATTTATCTATTCTGACATTTAATATAAATGCACATATGCAAAAAAGGCTGAAGGTAAGTGAGCTAAGTGTTTATCCTAAGGTGTCAGAAAAAGAACAAATTAAGCTAAAGACAGTAGGATAAAGGAGAAACAGAAACAAATAATAGCATTTAAAAAAAAAGACAATTGTCAGAACTACGAAAAAAACCCACAAGGAACCCAAACTATATAAAGACAGCATTAAAAACTAAAGTTCCGGCCCTGGCTGGTTTGCTCAGTGGTAGAGCGTCAGTCTGGCGTGCAGGAGTCCCGGGTTCGATTCTCGGCCAGGGCACACAGGAGAAGCGCCCATCTGCTTCTCCACCCCTCCCCCTCTCCTTCCTCTTTGTCTCTCTCTTCCCCTCCCGCAGCCAAGGCTCTGTTGCCTTTTTTTTCTATTATTTAATTTTAGATTTTTATTGAATCCAGAGTGAGGAAGGGGGGGAAGGGGGAGACAGAAGCATCAATCTGTTTCTTATTTTTTTTAATTTTATTTTATTTATTCTTTTTTAGACAGGAGAGAGAGAGGGGGAGAGAGAGAGACAGAGAGAGAGAAGGGGGGGAGGAGCTGGAAGCATCAACTCCCATATGTGCCTTGACCAGGCAAGCCCAGGGTTTTGAACCGGTGACCTCAGCATTTCCAG
Source organism: Saccopteryx leptura (assembly GCF_036850995.1). Classification (NCBI taxonomy): domain Eukaryota; kingdom Metazoa; phylum Chordata; class Mammalia; order Chiroptera; family Emballonuridae; genus Saccopteryx; species Saccopteryx leptura. The sequence goes on along the minus strand of NC_089505.1, from coordinate 220,729,128 downwards.
GTCGACGCTTTATCCACTGCACCACCACAGGTCAGGCCCCCCTCCCGCAGCCAAGGCTCCACTGGAGCAAAGTTTGCCCGAGTGCTGAGGATGGCTCTGTGGCCTCTGCCTCAGGCGCTAGAATGGCTCTGATTGCGGCAGAGCAATGCCCCAAGATGGGCAGAGCATCGCCCCCTGGTGGGCATGCCAGGTGGATCCCAGTCCGGTGCATGCGGGAGTCTGTCTGACTGCCTCCCCATTTCTAGGTTCGGAAAAATACAAAACAAAACAAAAAAACTAAAGTTCCACTTGAGGTTACAATAAGGATTTTCTTCTCAAGTACAATCCAAATTACATTTATCTTTTTCTTTGAACTACATTCAATATATGTTCTAAACAATTTTCTAATTAAGTTTTGTTTGGGTTAATACTCAAATGTATTTAAAATCTTTAAATAGCAACTGAAAAAAAGAAAGAGCCCTGAAGAATGGTGACGCGTAGCTCTTTGGGAACTAAAACCCATCAATGATCTACTCCAGTGGCTCTCAGACATTCTGAAGTCGGGTGCATTTAAAATCCTACAAATAATTGTAGGTGCACTATATACAAATTTTTGAAAAAGGTTATAATAAAGTCAAATATTAAAGAAAAAATATAAAGTCCAAGTGTGCTTTTATGGTAATTAAAATAAATATGACAAAATTAAATTTATTCTGACATTAAAAAACATTTTTGTTACATTTTTTGTTATGCTTTTTAGAACTCGTAAAAAAGGGGTTAAAAATAAAAAAACGACAAAAAAGTTATCTTTTTATATATATAGATACATTCTTAGTAAGATTTAGTATATTCAGCAGGTCCTGGCATTTTCATTCTTGTGTTTATGAGAAACATGAGCCTGATGTGTCCTAGCAATTTCTTCAATGTTTGGGCATATATTTGAAAGGCAAACTTTCATTTCCTCATCAATACATTGAAGAATTCTTCTCTTTTTACTCTTGTGTTGAGGGTAGAAAATCCTAATTCACATAAATAGGATGTTGAAAATTGTAGTAAAGTGTACAAAGTTTTTTTAGATATTGCCACATACTCTTCTTTTATAGAAATCCAAAAGGCTTCAAGAAACAATTCCTTATGTTTAATCATCAATCCATGATCAGTGGATATAGCTGCCAGTTCTTCTTCTGTTAATGTTAAACCAAAATCTCTTGAAGCTTCCATGAATGGATTTCTAATCCAATCATACTGTTCAGTGTTAAGTGATGGAAAATGCTATAAATTAAATTCTGCCCGTCAGCCTTCAAGTCCTATTTTATTTACACTTAACTTTTGCTGACTTCTAGAATCAGATTCTTCAATATCACGCTTCTTTTTGAGATATCTATCCATTTTATTTGGGTGTATTTATCTAAAAATAATATGATGTGTTAATAAATATAATAATGATGTGTTAACAAAAAGAGCAGTATTTCCGTAATGAAATGGTATAATAGAGTAACTATATATACTTTTATATCTGGGCATCCCACAAACCAGCGCAGCTAGTAATTCCAGGTCCTGAGTAGGAATGGTGCAGAATTAAGAAAATATGCAGAATTAAGAAAATACAGAGTTGAGAGCCCTGTAATTGCTGCTGGCAAGAACAAAGCACGCCCCCAAACCGCATTTTGCTTTATTTATAGGGTAAAGTGGGCCATTAGCAAATCAATGAGATCTTTGATCATGTTTCCAAGGCAACCCAACAATTTTACCAAGTGCAGAAAACCCCACCATACATATCAACTTAACTTTACACCAAACAAAGGATAGAAGAAACTTGCCTCTGGTCTTTCTAGGGAACATGGGGGGTAGTGTAAACAATTCAGCACCACAGTTTAATAGCCTTTTGCAACCTAATCAGGTAAGTGAGGTGGGGGGTTGGGCAGACTGTCAGCTTACAGCCAATTCCCCACACAACTGTCTCCCAAAAATCTAACCTCCAAAAACACTGTTGGTTTTTTGGTCCCCAACAGGCACATATTTCTCTGGAATACCAGAGGGCACACCTGGAAATCTTCTAGGGCCACTGATCTACTCACAGGATGACAGGATGAAGTCTCACAGTGGGGGTGGGAGGTACACTCAGTGTATAAGGCAAATTTGCATAGTCACTATTACTCCCTAGAAGTTCTAATGGAATTATTTTAGAGATATACTCTATTAATGAGTTCAACACAATCAATGTGGGACATACGGCCGTTTCTTCACCTGATCACGACATGAAGCTAAGGGCCACATTTCAAAAAATTTAATAAATAATCTTTAAACATAAGAGTCATCACTAGGATGATAAGATGCTTGGTACTATGAGAACAGACCACTCAAACTTCCCATCTAATCTTTGTTCTGAATTATACACTCATTTAAATAAAATCACCAGCACAATTATGTTTCAGGTTTTTGCCAAGCATGTACAATTGAAGTTGCATTAGTTAAATGTGACATTAGTCCTTTCTTGGAGGACTAACAGTGAGTCACTATTTTATACTTACCAAGACTTCATTTTCATACCTTCAGAAATTCATGAAGGTCAGCAGTTGTGGTTAGCAGAATAACGGAACAGTTGGTTATGGGTTTTCACCAATGCTACCTCCCTGGAGTACCAAGTAATGTCTCTGTAACTTATTTATAATTACCAAGTCACGTATTTAAACTCCACATAACTAATTTTTACTGTAACTTTTTAAAAATACTTTCCTTACCATTGATCTTTTACATTCAAAAAATGAGTATTTCAAAGCTTTGCAGTTTCCTTCTTTCAGACATTGCCGAGGGGATTTTCCTTCCTGTGACACATATAACAATATAAATATCTGGAAATTTTCTCACACGCTACAAAAGAACTACCCTTCTGAAAATAGTTCTTTTTTAAAAAGCAAAAGAAGAAAACAGTAAATCATGTAATAAATAGTTCATAATTCATTTTGACTGCTGGTCCTTAAGGAGAAGAGGATTGAAATAGCAACTTTCTGAAACTTCATGTCCATCTGCACACAACTGATTGCCCTCTGTAAATGGAAATGGCACCACTCAGAATCTAGCAGAGTGGCAGCATTCAGTAAATGTTTCTCTAACCGATAAGGTTTAATTAATCTTTACAAAAATCCAACGGGGCGGTGTCGTTATCTCCAATTTAAAACCGGAAGGAAAATAAAACCAGAGGGAAACGAGGTTCAGACAGTGGATATGTCCAAGTTGGAACTGTAAGCCGCACCCGGCACCAGTAACTGAGTCACCTTCCCCGTTTCAGTGTCCGCGGCATCCAAAGTATCCCCGCCGGCCGCACTACCTTGAGCACACAGTCGGACTGCAACAAACATGCACCCAGGTCCTCCTTCACACCCGCGCACGCGCCGCCTTGAGGTTTGTCCTCGTAATACTGAGGCATGGCCACACCGGCCGGCCGTCACAGCCCCCCAAACGCTTCTGTCCCCGACTGCAGCGACCCGGGGCGAGCCACGCCCCCTGCAGGAGAAACCGGAAGCCGGCAGCAATAACTTCCGGCGAGCTGGCGCAGGCTTTGGGCCCTGAGTGGCAGCGCACGGCGGAAGCAGGCGTACGTCACGGTCGTTCCCCCTGCGTCGTCGACGTTGCGGGAAGTGAGGTTAGCCTGGCGGCTCCTTGGCTTGGCGCCTGGGCGGAGGTGACGGGCTAGCTTGGAGCCAGAGTGGGCAGTGCGGCTCCAGGTGAGTCCTGAGGGGCGCTCCGTTCGGGCGCGGCCAGCCACTAGCGGCCCAGCGGCCCTTGGCCCTGGAGTGACACCCCTGTGGCCCACTGCTCGGCCTGCGGTGGAGTGGCGGGATAAAACTAAACAATCTCAGCTATACTGGAATTTCACTTTAGTATGACAGTGTCCTACGCAGTGTTTCAAACGTACTTATACTATAAAGCATTTTGTATCGGATTCCAATTTAAGTGGACTTTTTTATAGTTTTATTCCGGCAACCCTACCGGAGGCCGGGGCTAGCGGGGCGTGGTCTGCGTGGAGGTTGGGGAGCAGAGCTGCAGAGGGGCCCCGGGGCCGGACCGTGACTGCGCTCACCTGGCTTCAGAGTGCTTCCACAGGTCTCCCACCGTGTTGTTCCCTTGCAGAACTCTCGTGAAGTAAAGCGCTGGGTTTCAGTTTCGTTTTATTTTTATCTCATCCAATGAACAAGTTGCCTGCTGGTAATGCTTTGATAGACCACCTGTGCGATTAAGTTATTTACTTTACCTGGTTGGTAACATTGTTTCTAATTGGCCTAAAGGCGTTCTCTTAAACGCTGGTGCTTAAGAGCACAGAATTTTGAGCTAGAATTTAAATCAGAATCTCAGTGTCTCTCTCCCCTCCCTTCCTACCTCCACCCCCTTTCTCACTCTGACTCTATCTAGATCTCAGGCTCTCTCGCTCTCTCGCTGCCACAACCTGGGAGGACTGTCTGAGGATTGAGGGAAGTGAGTTGTAAACGTGTGGCACCTTTAAGTGGTAAGATGGCTCAGAAGGGTGCAGTGGTGCCCTTGGCTGAAATGCAATGGGCAGTTCTCAGCTTCCCAACAAGCCTCAAAAACAACTCACTTGCTTTGACCACTGACTCTTCTCAAAGACTGGGACAACGATATCAGGTGACCTCCCTCCTGGGTGACTCGGGAGTGTTAGTAGTCAACACTTTCTTCAGATTATAGTAACAGATTCTTCCCCCATAGGAAGATGTTACCAAGTACTTCAGTGAATTCCGCCGTGCAGGGAAATGGAGTGTTGAATTCCAGGGATGCAGCAAGACACACGGCAGGAGCAAAGCGCTACAAATACCTGAGACGGCTTTTTCGTTTTCGGCAAATGGACTTTGAGTTTGCTGCCTGGCAGATGCTCTATCTGTTCACTTCCCCGCAGAAGGTTTATAGAAACTTTCATTATCGAAAGCAGACAAAGGATCAGTGGGCCAGAGACGACCCAGCTTTCTTGGTCCTATTAAGTATCTGGCTATGTGGTAAGTGTTGGTTGATCTGTAGTACAGTTGAAAAACACTGAATGTTGGATTGGGCTTGTCATTTGGAGAATCTTTTGTTATAAACTTTTATGGGTCAGAATTTGGGGATACCTAGAGCTGTTTCCTCTTTTCCGAAACCTCTAAAATCACAGGAAAGAAGGCTGTATTCTTCTTCCTTGTTCTAAAATGGTGGTTTTCAATCTTTTTACACTTGGGGACTGGTGAAATAGAATTATTTTGGGGATTGCTAAGGCAGAATCACCGTGAGCATACACGAATTCTATCTACTAAGATCATTATGTCTGTAATCTTCATACAACATCAGGGAGTTGACTCTTTGATGGACTGGCATGAAATTTCTGGCAGACCGGTTCGTGGACTGGCGGTTGAAAAACACTGTTCTAAAGAACTCAAGCACTTGCCACAGAAAACTGTTAACTTGGAACTTGAAGCAACAGAGGGAAAGAGTTCATGTTTTTTAATAGTATGCTTTGATACCCAAATGCAGACTTACTGTGAGAAGGTATATCAAGATTGGAAATTGCTTTTCACAGTCAGGGAAATCCAGAGGGAGAGTTCTAAAAGTACTGTTAGGAATTTGAGAAACTACTTTTAACTTTTCTAGTAGTGTAGCAAAAGAGTTGCTATAAGCCTTTAGGGTGTGGAAGTGTGTGGGGTTTTCTTACCTTTAACTGAATTTATTTTATTTTATTTTATTTTTTCATTTTTCCGAAGCTGCAAACGGGGAGGCAGTCAGACAGACTCCCGCATGCGCCCGACTGGGATCCACCCGGCATGCCCACCAGGGGGCGATGTTCTGCCCCTCTGGGGCGTCGCTCTGTTGCACCCAGAGCCACTCCAGCGCCTGAGGCAGAGGCCACAGAGCCATCCCCAGTGCCCGGGCCATCTTTGCTCCAATGGAGCCTCGGCTGCGGGAGGGGAAGAGAGAGACAGAGAGGAAGGAGAGGGGGAGGGGTGGAGAAGCAGATGGGCGCTTCTCCTGTGTGCCCTGGCCGGAAATCGAACCCGGGACCCCTGCACACCAGGCCAACGCTCCACTGCTGAGCCAACCAGCCAGGGCCTAACTGAATTTAAATAATGTGTCTTTTCAGTACTGGTAGTGTTCCAAAAGCTGGGCCACAGATGGATAGGAGCCTCCTTTGGTAAACTTGAGATGCCTCAGTGGCCCTTCCGTCTTCTAAGTTGGTCTGCATTTCTTAATCACATAGATCACATCCAGGGGGTTTTGTCTGCCTCCCCCACTGGACCACGGGATTCTGGAGGGCAGGTACTGTACCCTCAAAACCTTGCAGAGTACCTGAATGAATCTTGTAAATCTTTCTTTCAGTGTCCACTGTAGGATTTGGCTTTGTGCTGGACATGGGATTTTTTAAGATGATAAAGCTTCTCCTCTGGGTTGTATTCATAGATTGTGTGGGCGTTGGTCTTCTCATCTCAACTCTAATGTGGTAAGTGCCATACCTTTGACTCTTCTTATACTGTTGTAGAGTCTCCTTTGCTTGCTTCACAGATACAGTAGCTGGTGGAAATTGAAACAAGATAGGTGAACTGAAAGCATCCATTTTGACTGCCAATATTAGTATAATTTGCCCCCTTATGTATACCTTTATCAAAAAATACTCTTAACAAATGGGTTATATTGTCAAAGTGCGTGCAGCAAATATGTGAATTGAAATAATGATTATATCATTCTGACAGAACCCCTAATTTTGTAAAAATATGTAGTTAGCCAATTCTGCTTAAGTTGTCTGGATAATGGCTCAGTTTTTTGCTGCATTTATCAGTGGTTCACCACTAAATGTCTAAAATATGGAAGGTTATTTCATGGAATTCTACCATGAGTTTTTGGTATTACACCCTTGAAAAAAGGATTTTTTAAATTAAACTTTTGGTGCATTTCTGCTGAGAGAGAGACACACACACACAGAAGTTTTATTGAAAGGGTTCTCCCTGGTCTGGTTGCTCAGTGAATAAAGCATCATGCTGGTGCTCTGAGTTCACGGATTCTATCTCTGGTCAGGGTACGTAAGAGAAACAGTCAGCAAGTACACAGCTAAATGGAAAACTGAGTAAAACTCATAGTTCACTTTAGTTGATCATTGGTTACTTGTCATATGTGCCTTGACTTGGCAAGCCCAGGGCTTCAAACTGGCAGCCTCAGCTTCCCAGGTCTACACTCTATCCTCTGCACCACCATAGGCCATGTGGTTATTAATGTTTTGAAAAAAATTTTAAAAATAGAACCTCTGAAGATACCAACTTTCATTTTCCTTTATAATATCTGATTAGAACAGTACCATTTTTGTATGTGCTGGGTAGCAATAAATTGTTAATCTAAAATTCTAAAATCTGACCTAAAAACAATACTGTTAATGTAATATGAAAAATTTTCAGTAAATAAGGTTTTTAAAGGAATAGACTAGTTTGTAGTAAACATTCTGCCGTGGACTCTGGGGGGTCATAGAAGTCAAGTCATCCTGGAGTTTAGTACCTTTAGCATGTTAGTACCTTTAGTTAAATAGAAAAGGACTCTTATGTTGTTGAGAACCTGCATTGTCTTGTGAATGGTGCAAGGAGCTAAAAATAGGAATGATGATGTGATTACATCATCTCAGAGGCACCACGGCAGCCAGCATAAGGAAGTGTTTGGGGTGATGGGATCGATGATTACTAGTACTAGCTACAAAAACAGAAATGTGGACAGCATGCTAGTCCTGAGAATATAGGGTGGCACTGAATGGCAGATGGAGAGATTTGACTACAGAAATTGTCCTTAAAAAATAACTTAACTATTTCATAGGCTGCAGGTATGGATTTGAGGGTGATGGGAAGGGGGTAGCTTGTAGGCTTTGAAGAAAGGAAATGATACCAAATTCACACTTGAGGAAATTTTTTTCTGTGGCAGTGGAGGAGGAGGAGCTGGAGAGTGGCAAGGCCGGGTACAGTTGTGGGTCTGTGTGAATGGAGGAGGCCCAGACTAGTGTGGTGATCATAGGAAGAGTAGCAAGATGGGCTAGAGAGCTTCCAGTGAGAAGAAGGTATAATGAGGGTAGGGAAGGGGAGGCCAAAGTCGCTTTGGAATGGGCTGCAAGTTTTTGGCTTAAGAGTAAGTGGTGGGTATAGATGAGGGATTCCATGTCAGACACTGAGTTCAGGTGGCATTTTGAGTATTGAGTGGAAATAAGGGTTCATTAGACATTGGCATACATGTCTCTGAGCCTACAGTAGTCTGGGCCAAGGTGAGGACATGACTGGCTTCATGAATGTGAGTGTGGGAGGGGAACACCATGTTGTCTTTGAACTCTCTCAAAAGGAGTGTCTATGTGCTAGAAGTGACACTCTCACTCAGGACAGAAGTCTGGAAAGTGCCCTTTTAAGGAATAACCATTAAGGCGGCAGCAGCAGGACCACAGCATGGGAATTCTCGGGTAGTGAGCTAGATGCTTATTCCATTAATTTGATGGCACATGTGGCTAAAATGGAAGATGTATCGGTAAGTTCCAGTTTATTCTAACAAAGCAGTATTATTTTGATATTTTCAAGTAACTGAGTAGAGAACTATTTTATTAGTACTATACTATGTTCTTTTATTTTTTCTATTTTTTAAGGGTTTTTAATGTTTTATTTTCAGTTACACTTAACATACCTAATTAGTTTCAGTTGTACACCCCTATGATTAGACATTACATAACTTACTAGTCGTCATCATGATAAATCTTGTAACCATCAGACACCATATATACAGTGTGTCCGTAAAGTCATGGTGCACTTTTGACCGGTCACAGGAAAGCAACAAAAGATGATAGAAATGTGAAATCTGCACCAAATAAAAGGAAAACTCTCCCAGTTTCATACCTATTCAGTGCAGTTCAATGTGGGCTCATGCACAGATTTTTTAGGGCTCCTTAGGTAGCTATCCCGTATAGCCTCTACAGACTCATCACTGACTGATGGCCTACCAGAACGGGGCTTCTCCACCAAACTGCCAGTTTCCTTCAACTGCTTATCCCACCCAGTAATGTTACTCCTATGTGGTGGTGCTTCGTTATAAATGCGACGATATTCACATTGCACTTTGGTCACGGATTCGAATTTAGCGAGCCACAGAACACACTGAACTTTCCTCTGTACTGTCCACATCTTGACTAGCATGGCCGTGGGCTGCTTCACTGTATACACAGTGTTACATTATCATCTGCACATGCTGCCACATCATCCTACAGAAACTGGGAGGGTTTTCCTTTTATTTGGTGCAGATTTCACATTTCTATCGTCTTTTGTTGCTTTCCTGTGACCAGTCAAAAGTGCACCATGACTTTACAGACACACTGTAGTTATTAAACATTATTGATTATATTCCCTATGCTGTACTTTACATCCCTGTGGCCACTCTGTAATAGCCAATTTGTACTTCTTAATCCTTTCATCGTTCTTATCCATCTCCTAATCCCCTACCATTGGCCAGCCCTAAAATGTTCTCTATGAGTCTGTTTTTGTTCTGCTTATTGGTTTATTTTGTTTTGTTTTTATATTTGTTGTTGTAGGAATGTATTTATTGCCCTTTTATTGTTCATATTACTGATTTTTTTAAATTAAGTGACAGCAGGGGAGGCAGAGATACAGATTCCTGCATGCACTCCGCAACCCGGATCCACACAGCAAGTCCTGCCCATCTGGGGTGTTGCACCATTGCTTGGCAATGGAGCTATTTTTAGTGCCTGATGTGGGGGCCAGGGAGCCATCCTCAGAGACCAGGGCCAACTCACTCAAGCCATGGCTATAAGAAGAGGGGGAGAGGGAGGAGGTGGAGAAGCAGATGGTCACTTCTCCTGTGTGCCCTGACTGGGAATCGATCCTGTGACATGCACATGCTGGGCCGACACTCGACAACTGAGCCAGCCAACCAGGGCATGATGTTAATTCTTAGTATGTTTTCATTTATTTGATTCTCCATTTTCTTTTTTCAGTGTCTTATAGTTTTCCAAGCACAGGTCTTTTACCTCCTTGGTTAAATTGATTGCCAGGATTTTTTTTTGTTCATATTTGTTTTTTGGGTGTTTTGGTGCAATTGTGAATGGTTTTGTTTTTCTTCCCCCCCTTTTTTTTAAGTGAACGAAGGGGAGATAAACTCTTGCATGTACACTGACTGGGATCTAACCGGCAACCCCTTCGAGGACCGATTCTCAAATCAACTGAGCTATATCCTCAGTGACTGAGGCCAACACTCAAGCAACTGAGCCACTGGCTGCAGGAGGAGGAGAGAGAGAAGGGAGGGAGAGAGAGAAAGGGAAAGAAGCAGATGGCTGCTTCTCATGTCTGCCCTCCTGATTAGGAATCAAGCCCAGGATGTCTGCATTCTGGGCTAAATGCTGTGCTCTCTATCCACTGAGCCAAGCGACCAGGACTCTGATTTTGTTTTCTTAATTTCTCTTTATGATCATTTATTATTGGTATATAGAAGTGCAGGTGATTTCTGAATATTTATTTTGCATTCTGTTAGTTTACTAAATTTATCTATTGTAATAGTATTTTTGTGGAATCTTTAGGGTTCTCATTATATAGTATCATGTTATCTGCAAATAATAGCAGTTTTACGTCTTCCTTTCCAATTTGGATGCCTTTAATTTTTGTTGTTTGATAACTAAAAAAAAGGGGGTGAAAGTAGGCATTCTTGTCTTTTTCCTGATCTTAGAGAAAAAGCTTTCAGTTCTTCACATTTGAATATATTAGCTTTAGGTTTGTTATATATAGCCTTTCTTGCATTATGTTCTCTCTATACCCACTTAACTGAGTTTTTATAAGTGAATGTTGGATTTTCTCAAATGCTTTTTCTGCATCAATTGATAATGACCATAGGATTTTTATCCTTCATTCTGCTTATGTGGTATATCAGTAATTGATTTGTGAATATTGAACTAGCTTTCCATCTCAGGAATAAATTCCACTTGATCATGGTATGTGATCTTTTTAATGTATTACTGAATTCGTTTGCTAATATTTTATTAAGGATTTTTGCATCTTTATTCATCAGGGATATTGGCTTTTATAATGCTCTTTTTTTTTGTAATGTTTTTTTTCTGGATTGGGTATCAAGATAATGCTGGCCTTATAAAGTGAGCTTGGAAGTCTTTCTTCCTCTTCAGTGTTTTGGAATGCTTTGAGAAGGATAGGTGTTATTTCTTCTTTGAATGTTTGATACAATTCACATGTGAAGCCATCTGGTCTGGGACTTCAATTTGTTGGGAGTTTTATTTTTATTACTGATTCAATTTTGTTAGCAGTTATTGATCTGTCCATATTTTCTGGTTCTTCTAGACTCAGTCTTGGAAGATTGTATGTTTCTAGGAATTGATCCATTTCCACCCCCCCCCCCCCCACATCCCTTCATTCTGTTAACTACCATCCTGTTGTCTGAGTTTTTGTTTCCGTTGTTCCATTTGTTGCTTTCAGTTTTTTATCCTATGTATGAGTGAAATCATATGGTTAACTTATTTTAACTGTCTTATTTCGCTTCGCATGATATTCTCAAATCCATCCATGTTGTCGCAAATAGCAATATTTCATCCTTTCTTAGGACTGAACAGTATCCATTATATGTATGTACCACATCTTCTTTGTCCAATCCTCTATTGAGGGACACTTTGGTTGTTTCTATGTCTTGGCCACTGTGAATAATGCTGCAACATAGGGATGCATATATCTTTGTGAATAAATGTTTTCAAAATTTTCAGGTAGCACCCTGGCCGGTTGGCTCAGTGATAGGTAGCATTGACCTGGTATGTGGAAGTTCCAGGTTCAATTCCCAGTCAGGGCACACAGGAGAAGCGATCATTTGTTTCTCCACTCCTCTCCTTCCACCTTCTCTCTTTCTTTCCCCATCCTGCAGTAATGGCTCAATTGATTCGAGTGCGTTGGCCCTGGGCACTGAGGATGGCTCCGTGGAGCCTCCACCTCAGGCACTAAAAATAGCTTGGCTGTGAGCATGGGCCCCTCTTGGGCAGAGCATTGGCACCAGACCGGGGGCGGGGGGAGGGGGTCACTGCATGGATCCCGGTCAGGGCACATGCAAGAATGTCTCCCCTTCTCTGACTTAAAAAAGTTTGCTGTCGCCTGACCAGGCGGTGGTGCAGTGGATAGAGCGCCGGACTGGGATGCAGAGGACCCAGGTTCGAGACCCTGAGGTCGCCAGCTTGAGCGCGGGCTCATCTGGTTTGAGCAAAAGCCCACCAGCTTGAACCCAGGGTCACTGGCTCCAGCAAGGGGTTACTCGGTCTGCTGAAGGCCCATGGTCAAGGCACATGAGAAAGCAATCAATGAACAACTAAGGTGTTGCAACGCGCAATGGAAAACTAATGATTGATGCTTCTCATCTCTCTCCGTTCCTGTCTGTCCCTGTCTATCCCTCTCTCTGACTCACTCTCTGTCTCTGTAAAAAAAAAAAAAAAAAAAAAAAAAGTTTGCTGGCTCTGTGGTAACTCTAGTCTTAATTTTTTGAGGACCCTCCATGTATTTTCCACAATGGCTTTATCGATTTATATTCCCACCAGCAGCGAATGAGGGTTCCTTTTTCTCCACAACCTCTCCAGCACTTGTTATTACCTGTCTTGTTGAAAATAGCCATGCTAGCAAGTGTGAGGTAGTATCTCATTGTAGTTTTGAGTATATTTTCATATATCTGTTGGCCATTTGTATGTCTTAGAAATGTCTCTTCAGGACCTCTGCCCATTTTTTAATTGGATTGTTTGGTGTTGAATTGTATGAATTCTTAATATATTTTGGATCCTAACCCCTTGTCTGAGCTGTTGTTTGCAAATATCTTCTCCCATTCAGTTGGCTTTTTGTTTTGTTGGTAGCTTCTTTTGCTGGACAGAAACTTTTTAGTTTGATATAGTCATTTACAGTATTTTTACCTTTACATTCCTTGCCTTTGTATATGGAGGAGCTAGCTACTTGAAGAGGCAAGGGCCCGACTAGCAAGTTGGTGGGGCCTCCGGGAATAATCAGGTTAGAGTAAACATTGTTAGGTTCACGGAGAACACAGATTTGGTGCCCACATGTACAGGGCTGGTTGGGTGGGAGGAAAGATCAACCAAGGAACAGTGGCAACTGCCAGTGTTTCTGTTGCTGGTGAGAGTTGTCCTGAGCCCTGCCCCTCCACCCCTCACCTTGAAGTTAGTCAAATCAGCTTCTCCCACTGTGTTTCTGGCCCTGTTGGAGTGACAGGCTCTGCACTGGAGCTTAAGAGTAAGTTTGTGAGTCAGTCTGCATGTGGTCCTTGGTCCTTTTAAGAGCAGTGCCTTAGTCTCTAGCAGATTGCACAGCCAAGTGTTATGGGGACTCTCTTACTGGCACTGGGTTCCCTGGTTTGGGGAGTCCAGTATAGGGTTGTGACTCCTCGCTCTCAGTGGACATCCAAGGCCGATAGCCCTCCCACTTTATAATTGCCACATCATGGGTGTGGGACCTGCCCAGTCCAAGTCTCCACCCCTCTTACAGCCTTCACATCTTTAATTATAGCCATTCTGTTCAGCTAGACTTCAGGTGCTTCTTGATGTTCTGTAATAAGTTGTAATTGTGGTGTGATCATGGGAAGAGGCCAGCTCAGAGTTGACCTACTGTCCTGTCTTGACCAGAGTTTGGTCTATCTCTTCCTGATATTCTGAGCTCATCTATTCTCTTGAGTTTATTAGGCATCCTTATCAATGTTTTGAATTCTGGTATATTACTTGTTCCCATTTAATTTACTACTTTTTCTGGGGTTTTGTTTAGGACATATCTTTTTGTCTGTTTGGTTCTGTTTGTTTATATGAATTAGGCAAAACAGCAACCTCTCCTAGTCTTGAAGAGAAGCCTTGTGTAAGAGCTTCCCCTTTGTAAACTGCGTGTGCTGTAAAAAGATCTGGGGTCAAGCTGCACCAGGCTGTCTTGGCCAGCCAGCTGGAGCTATAGCCAATGTGGTCTGTAGAAGTCCCAGGGACAGCATACAGGCTGGGAGCTGTAGCTAGAGCATCGATGAGCTTTGGGAAGTTCCAGGGGGAAACTTCTGGGGTCACCCTGGCAGGCTGGCTGGAAGCTGGAGCTGGAGCAGGCTACTGGGAGACCTGGGGACAAGCCTAAGGGCCTTGGCTAGCCTTGCTAGAGTGCCTGGATCATGGGTCTGCCCATGTGATCATTGAGGGGGCAACAGTTGGTTCTCTGTGGTGCCTACAATAGGAGAGTTCCCATAGTTTCCATAGTTCCCCTCCCTCTTGACAGATAGTGTAGGTGTGTTTTAGACCAGTTTTCTTACCATGGCCCAGGGTGGGTGAGGCTACCTGTGGCCTGTCAGTGAAACCCTCCCTGCTGTAGGTTGTTGTGTTGGGAGTGGGGTGCCTGCAGTACTGGTACCATGTCTGTCTGTGCTGTTTCTGTGTGCTCTCTCTCTCGTTTATTGTGCAGAAGCTGCTCAGTCAGCCCTAACTACTTCAGGGGAAATTGTTCTGTAGATATAAATTCGATGAGTTCATAGGAGGAGATGAGTTTAAGGTCTTCCTATGCCCCATCTTGAACCAGAAACTGATATTTTACTTTTCATTCATTCATAATTTAAGCTAGTGGGCCATGCTGTGGAACAGAGACATAAGCTTGAATAGTTGTTCTTATGGATGTCACTGGCCACTCTTTTCCTGCTTGTTCCTGCTGATCCTGTGACCTTAGACCTGTTGTTCTCTACCTACCTTCCATCGGCAATCTCATTCAGACCCTTGGATTTAAATATCATCTATACACTGATGAGTTTATATCTTGTTTGGTCCTGTTCTCTAAACTCGACTTCATATTTCTTAGTCCACACTAATAGGCGTCTTCCACATAACAAGTCCAAATCCAAACTCTTGCACTCTTCTTCCCACCCCCAAACCTCAGTCATTGGCAGCTCAACCTTCCGTTTAAGGCAAAAATCTCTCAGTCATCCTTGATATTTTTTCCTTGTACTCCATGTCCAATACTTAAATCCTGTTGGTGCTGCCTTCTAAATACAGCTGGTATGCCCCACATCACCCTGCCTTCACTGCTGCCACCCTCTTCATCTTCGCAGTGGCCTGGCAGCTGGGTTCTCCCTCCCACTTTGTCCTGTAGTCTTGTTCTCAGGAGAACCTGGCAGAACAGTAGTTTCTCTTCTGGGAAACCCTGGGATTTCCTATTTCACCAGGAGTAAAATATAGGTCTTTAAAATGGCCGCAGACTCTGTAAGAGATGGTTTCCTATTTTCTGGTTTCATTTCTTGCTATTCCCCTTGTTTGTTCTTGACACACTGGTCTCATCAACCATTCTTCAGACATGCCAGGCACCCTGCCACCTCCTCTCCTCCACCGTCTCCTAAGTGCTTGGCTCCCCACAGCCTGGAATGCTCTGCCCTGGAAACTCTCATCACTGCCCTTGGGTCTTCACCCAGATGTTACTTTCTTGTGACCACCAGATCTGAGATCGCACTTCAACTCCATATCCTCTAACCTTCTTTACTGTTTTTTTCCACAGTACCATCTAACATACATACTTCTATTCTGTTGTGCGTCTACCCCCACTGGGCTGAAGACAGAGTTTTTGTCTGTGTTACCGCTTTGTCTCCAGTGTATGAAATAATGCTTGGTACATGTAGGAGGCAGTCAGTAAATATTTATAGCATTTTTGTTGTATTATAAATTTCAATTTTCCTCTCCAGGTTTATCTCTAACAAGTATTTAGTGAAACGGCAGAGCAGAGACTATGACGTGGAGTGGGGCTACGCCTTCGATGTGCATTTGAATGCCTTTTATCCTCTCCTAGTCATTCTGCATTTTATCCAACTTTTTTTCATCAACCGTAAGTAGCAGTTACTTCCCATTACTTCCCAAAATATTATCACAAAGTCTTCACTTTATGCAGTGAAAAGAGTCACTGTCTGCATCTCTTCACAGATGTCATCCTAACAGACACATTTATTGGATATTTGGTTGGAAATACCTTATGGTTGATTGCTGTTGGCTATTACATATATGTAACCTTCCTGGGATACAGTGGTAAGTAATTAAATTTTTTGGTTGACTGAAAACATAACAGGGAGGGGGAAAGTTGTAACACTAATACAATTACCATATTCCCCCATGTATAAGATGCACCCCCCCCGAAAAAATTTAGGGTTCAAAAACTGGGTGTGTCTTAAACAGTGGCTATAGATTTTTTTTACTTGCACTTCCCACTTTTTCGCACTTACTGTCTTTTTTCAAATTTCGGGCCCCCAAATTACGGTGCACTTATACATGGGAGGGTCTTAGACATGGGGAAATACAGTAGCTTTATTTTATGGAGCTCTTGCAGGCACTGTCCAAGTACTTTATATGAACTATGTCATTTAATCATCACAAATATATAATATAAATTTACTATCCCCATTTTTCAAATGAAGAAATAAACACAGATTAAGTTGGCCATGGTCACACATCTCAAAAGCTGGTATGTAACATGTGGTATCTTTTCAAGGAACCATGTTAAACCATATTGAGTCCTCCACGTTCCTTACAGGAACCCACAACCAGTTTCTTCTCCCCAGGCTCTCAGGTTCAGCGTCACAGTGGTAGCATAGAGAGGAAAGGATTGGTGGGGTGAATGGGCAAATAGGCATATGAACCATATGAACTTGAGTATTTAAAACTTTTGCTTCATTTTCCATTTTTATGATCCCTATTGGTTCTGTAGATCCCCTAAAATCAGGCCCAACTTCTAGTGACCTGAGGATATGTTAGCAAAGTTGTTATATCCTGCTGTCATTTTATTTTTCTTAATATGAATAAGAAACATTTATATTATTTTTCATTTATGTTGAGAAAAGATCTCCATTAAGTAGAGCTACATTTAATCTAGAGAGCTTACTTATAATTGATTGACATTTTATATTTTTTTCACCTTTCCTTTCTTGTCACTCTGGACAATTAGGACCTTACCTTACTGTGAAATGTAAACTATCCTACTCACCTATGACTGGCTCCTCAAGTCTGAGCTGTTCCCACCTCCTTGGCTGTTTTGCCAGAGACTACTTAATCCCCTCAAATTGTAATACCTGTTTGAGATAGAGTCATTTCTCCAGTTCAGGGGAGATGTTTGTGATGTCATATTGTGGTTAGCATGCTGCAACGTTGTGGTTTCTCTGAGTGGATTTTGATCATTCTCCTGGTACCTGTATAATTTGGAAATTTCCTTGGAGTATATAGCTTAGTTACTATTTGGGACTTCCTGTATGAGAAATATTTAGGTTAGAATGCATGGGACAAGAAGCAAACATGGTTACAGGGGACAGGGATTTTTTTGTATGTTTTTTTTTTTTAAGATTTTTATTCATTTTAGAGAAGGGGGAAGAGAGAAAAAGAGAGAAGGGGGTAGGAGCAGGAAGCATCCACTCCCATATGTGCCCTGACTGAGTAAGCCCAGGGTTTTGAACCGGCACCTCAGGTCGATGCTTTATCCACTGTGCCACCACAGGCCAGGCCAGGGGACAGATTTCACGTTTTGAGTGTTAGCACTTCCATAAAACGTGGGATATTAGTTGAACTCTCACTTTGCTCAGAGCAGAGGGGTGGCACACTCCGCATTGGAAGTCCCACAGCTGCAAGTTTTCTCCTACATCATCCTCCATTTCTTCTGGGTATGTTAAGATACTGATTGAAAATATGTGCTCCTCTTTGGCTACACATATTGTTGTAAGAGCTATCTTTCAGAATGTTCATTTCTTAGTCATATTTAAAATAAGAATTTGGGTTTATTTTCCAGCATTGCCATTTTTGAAAAACACAGTAGTTCTTCTCTATCCGTTTGCGCCTCTCATTCTGCTCTACGGGCTGTCACTAGCACTAGGATGGAACTTTACACACACACTGTGTTCCTTCTACAAGTACAGAGTGAAGTGAAAAAAGACTGTTCCATCTTACCTGTGTCAACAGTATTGGAGAAGTGATTTCTTATGAAACTTGTAAGTAAATTCTCATTGTAGATATCTTAAAGGTGTACAGTTTGTGAATTTGAGGAACTGTATGTTAACACTATTGTCAAATACATTCCTTAAAGCTAATTAAATGTACATTTCTATAATAAATATTTTTTAAGTGAAAGCATGTATTTGTCATTCTAATATTGGTACGTACCAGAATAATATACAAAGTACTGAAGGCATGAGGAAATTAGAAGGGTGAAAGTTTTTAATAGGAATTCTTTTTTAAAGACTTTCTTTTTGGAGCACATGGTAATAATCATATGCTTCCTCTGCCCCCACTGTTACTGACTGTACACTCTCTGCCTCCATTTTCAAAGTGGCTATATTTTAAACATTTATCTAGAACATAATGATCTTAGTCTGATCTTCAAGCCTTAATATCATTTACAGCATTTGATCTGTAAAAAAGAAAACAAAAACAAAACAAACAATACCTAGAGTGAAGAGGCCCATGGTGGCTACTTTTAATTTGGGAGCAGTATGTGCACATAACATAGGCATGAATATCTGCATCACATGAATAACTAATGTCTTAACATCAATGCTTTTTCTTTCTTTAAAGATTTTCTAAAACCCACATAGATGATCCAGTGTTGTTTTCTAACCGAAAATAGTTAAACTATAGTATTATATCAGTATTAAAACCAATAAAAAAAAGTTGCTACTCATTAAGTCTTTCCTATTTTTTTCCATTGACTTGGGAGAGAGGGAAGAAGGGATGGGGGGGGGGAGAAGCATCAGTTCGTTGTTTCACTTAGTTGTTCCATTTAGTCGTCACTGCTTGTAGTATATGCCATGACTGGGGGTTGAACCCAAGACCTCTGGCATGCCAAGCCAATGCTTTATCCATTAAACCACTTGACCGGGGCAAGTCTTACCTATTTTTACTAAAAGGAATCTTGAATTCAGCATGGCTTTTTAAACTTCTTTATTTCAAACACACATGAACAATTATGGCACAAACAGTAATGAAAGGCACAGTCAACAGGATCAGTTACTAGGTCATAGCAGCAAATTTGAAAATAACTTTGAAAATCTAACAGGCCCCTAAAATATTACTGTGGATATTACCCATTCAGTCAATGAAGACACTATAGGGACATATGTACAATACATTAAAGAGAAAAAAGAATCAGTACAACCTGGAGAAGCAGTTTCTCAGGCAGTTTCTCCAAGGAGTACTTCCAGAAACATCCCCAATTGCAAAGATGGCCTTTCCCAAGTATTCTCAATGAGAAACACTTTAATTTTCAGTCCATAAATGAAAGATTATCATGTTTAATCATCTGATTTCCAAATCGTTCCTAGAAAACATTAATTGTCTAAATTTAAATGAAGAGTCAAATCTGCAGGCAGTGCATCTTCTGTTACTGGCGATACCAGCCATTTTTAAGGCTCAGAAAAGTTATTCAAAAAAATATTTTCACCAATTTTAGCAAACATTAAGCATTCCTAATAAATCATGGAATGCTAATCACTAGAGTACTAGACCTTTGACTTCAGGGCAATTTGCTAGTTACTAAACCATGAACCGACTAGGAGCAAGTGACAAAATACCCTCCCTAATGTCTATAGTACTCCTCACAACAAACTCCTAATTTTAGCACGACTCTTAATATTTTTACTGCAACGTTACAACACTGGGAAAAATAGTATAAAGGACAGTCTAACACTCAGTTTACTTTCTGGAACAATATCTTATAAATTCTCAACTCCAATGCACTCTGGAGTGCCAGCTTGTTCCTGTTGGTCCCTTTGAAAGTGATCTAATTAATACCACACCAGTGAGGGGAGTGTTTCAGGTGAGAAGAGTTTATATATAGGTATTGGTGATACAGAGATACCTAACAAATCCTCTTAAAAAAATAGTAATAGTCTTATCACCACTGTACGCCTGTCCACATGCATTAAAGAAATAAGCATATTAGTTATCATGGCATTATCTGTTAATATTAATAATTAAAATTTATAACAAACTAAATTTTACATACTATAAATATGCTACATAGCTTGGAAAAGTTTCCTTTTGTATAAAAAAAAAAGATGGAATATGTAAAACACTAAGATATGTTTATGACCCCAATTTCTGGCTTCTAATAGTCTCTCATTTCTGTAGTCTACTTTACTTACATCAAAGGTATACACAGCATTACAGTAAAAATAAGTACAGAAATTACCATTTTTCCTCATGTATAAGATGTGCCTTTGAAAAATTTGGGGTCTAAAAACTGGGTGCGTCTTATACAGTGGTTGTGGCATTTCAAATGCCATAGATGGAACTGAGGACGAGGCAATATATGAAGACAGTGATTCGTCATTAGATAAAGATGAGGACAAGCTAATGGATGGGAGTTTTGACAGTGATGAGGAGTTGTATGAATTTTATGATGAATAAAATTTGAGTTCAGTAACTTTATAATACAATTTTTTCCCCAAATTTTGGGCCCCAAAATTAAGGTGCATCTTGTACATGGGAAGATACGGTAATGGACAAACCGAAATGGAAACAAACTTTGTTCACAATTAATAGCTCAAAAGCAGAGGTATTTTGGGGAATTCTCGCCATGTACAAAAATTTGATTGGCGCATACAGGATTTGATCTGTGCTTCCACAGTAAGTTTTGGTTAAAAAAAGAAAAAGTACTTCAATACAAAAGATTTACATAAAGGTAGAAGGGCTTATTTTGCCCTAATATCTCATTTAAAATACCAGTGTTCATCATTGTGAAGTAATATCCTGACAGGCTCAGAGCAGACTGAATTGCCTTAAAGTATACTTGTTCTGGGAGGAAGATTCCTTACACACTGGCCTCTCCTCCCACAGTCTCATCCTAGCAGTTCCTTTAGAAACACTATTAAGATGCTGCAAGTTTTTGTCAACAAACGTCCAGTGAAGACTATTAAATCTCAGGCACAGAAATCCCAGATGAGGCTCATGTACAGGATTCGCTAGTAAGACTTCTTACGCATTTATAGAGAAATACCACACCAGCGGGAATCCATATGAAGACTTCACCTTTTAAATAGTGTAGTCATTTTTCATTGCTGCATATCACAAATTCAGAAACCCCTATCATATCTCACAGAACTCCGTGCAGGTTTGACAGAGTGCTCGGGTCTGGGTCTCAGGCTGGAATCAAATGCCGGTGGGCTGGGCTCTGATCTGTGGAAGACAAGCCACTTGCCAGCTGGCTCGGGTTGGCTGTCTTCAGTTCCTGTGGTTACGAGGGTTACTTTCCCTCAGCTCTCTGCTGGGATCTCTCAGCTCCTTAATGCCTTCAGCATTTCTTCTCATGTGGCCTCCATCTTAAACCAGCAAATAATTCTGCTACCAGCCTGAGACAACTCAGCTTAAAGGGCTCCCATAATTAGATTCGCTGCAAACATAACTGCAGATCATAATCCCAGGTTCCACCCACATGCAAAGGGGGAGGCTATCTTACAAGGTCATCACAGAATTCTGGCTACTACAAATACACATCGCTATTAGAGCAATCTCCAAATGTGCTATTCCATAAAACCAAACTCATCTTTGAGGACAAGGAGGGAAGACTTTTTCATTATGACAGATTTAAAAGATTTCAGAACATTGCTGAAGGTTTTTAAAATAATGACACCTAGTGCGACCATTGATTCGAAAACCATACCTTTGTTCAAAGACATTTCCAATGGCTGAATAAAAATGCACGTACTTGTCCTGGCCAGTTGGCTCAGTGGTAGCGTGTAAGCCGTGTGTGGATCTCGGGTTTGATTCCCAGCCAGGGAACACAGTTAGAAGTGCCCTTCTGCTGCTCCATCCTTCCCCTTCTCCTTTCTTTCTCTCTCTCTCTCTCTTCTCCTCCCGCAGCCAAGGCTCTATTGGAGCAAAGTTGGCCCGGGCGCTGAGGATGGCTCCATGGCCTCCGCCTCAGGCACTAGAATGGCTTCAGTTGTAATGGAGCAACGCTGATGGGCAGAACATCACCCCTAGTGGGCATGCCGGGTGAATCCCGGTCGGGCGCATGCAGGAGAGTCTGTCTCTCTGCCTCCCCACTTCTCACTTCAGAAAAATACAAAAGAAAATAAAATGCACATACTTGCCCATAACAGACGTGTCTGCATGCTAAATACTTCTCCTAAAGGTTGTCGCTCTCCCTACCTCAAACCATTGTTCCTTCTGTCCTGGAGTGTAGTACCAACATACTGCAGAGAACACTGGGACTGAGGACGAGCACAGAAACCTGTGCTCGCAGAAACCTAGAAATAGGACCTCGCCCTCTTCTGCATATCTACTTTTAACCTAATAGTTAAAATTCACTATTCTGGTCTCTAAAATGTTCGCATTAGAAAGCTTGACACAGTGCTGGCCAACGAACTACTGCAATGAAGGAAATGTTCCCCATCTGTGCATCTGACCCAGTAGCCACTAGCCACATGTGTCTACTGAGCACTCAACTGTAGCTAGCATGAGGGAGAAGCTGAATGTGTTATTAATTTGAAGAGCCACATGTGTCTGTCTATGTGAATTACGCACCAGATGCCAAAACCTGCCTTATTCATTTATATAAGTAATCTCACCATTCTGTGCATTTCCCACTCACTGTTTGGGGAAATGTGGTCCAGTGTGCGCTCACCATCAAGAATGTGCTTTCAGTCCTAGGGCCCTTCACCTGCTCTGTCCAAACTCCCCACTCATTAACACGACTCCTTGGGCAACAACTAGTTTTCTGCTTGAGGAAAGTATGGTTGCTTCTGTCTAGTGTAGTGTTTGGGGAAAGGAGAGAGCAACTAAAAATCAAACTACCTGAGTACCTGCTACAGCAGAGGACAGGTAAGTATCAGTTACAGGCTTGTCCTCAGCTTGAAGTTTCATCAGAAAACGTGCACACACACACACTCCCCATAAACAAAACCCGGGGACCTGAGTGTGTATTAAGTGAGTGGCAAAGAGAGCTGGTAAAGGAGAGTGTGGGTGGAGCAGTGGGCCTCACCCAGACACTGCCTGGGCACTGTGGGAGCAACACTAGGCATTGGTACCAGACTTGGGAGGAGGGTGCACAAGAGAGTCCTCAACAGATGGACTAGATTTGGCTACACGCATCCTTGGGAACAGGAGTGATAGCCAATCCTGAGAGGGAAGGAAGTAAGGAACACGGGAAAGGGCTCAGTCCGAAGCCTGAAGTGCCTCAATGGAGACAAAGGGCTACAGCAACTGTCACCTCTCTGGATTTCCAGAGCATGGCATATTTTCCTGTAGTCAGAGTTGGCTACTTAGGAAGCCAGATTTTTACCTCTGAATAGATACTTAGTTCTTATAGCACTAGTTTTGCATGGTAAGCTGGTACCAGAATTTTATAATGTAGTTATTTTCAAATGAAATCTGCCTTTAGAGAAGAAAATCAATTTATTTTAAATGAAAAATGTTCAGAATCTCAAAAATATTTCACTGGAGTTTGACATAAAAGTCATTATTGGCAACACATGACTTTTTAATCAAAAGTAACTAAAAACTATTCTAATATGGAATAATGGAGATACCTTATCAGCATTTCCCAACCTGTCACTTCCTAACAGTGCACAGAAAACAACACGATCTGGAGGCCATTTGCTCAGCACACTGGAGGACCAAGTGAGCTCCTCCTGGCTGACAGCCAGCAGGAACCCACCATCGTCCAGGGCCTGAGCTAGTGACTACTCTGAGAACTTGGGAACAAGCTCCACCACCTGTCACCTCCCTGCAACGCAGCCCACCTGCAGCATGCTAGACTGGTCAGGAACTGATGTTGATAATTCAGAATTCTTTTTAAGTAAAATACTTATGTAAAGATCACTGACTGCTATGGCTGATGATGTTTTCATTCTAGTAATAATTGAAATTGCATGTTTAAGAGTCTTTTTTGATATGGACTTAATTGTAAAGTTCTAATGCAAAAGAATAAATCATTTTGGAAAAGCATATGACTGCTATAATACCTTTTACCAAAAAGCAGTATTACAATTTTGTTTTTCTTTAAACTAGTTATGACACACAATAGCATTATCTAGGAAACATTTTGTCAAAATTCATAAAAATGAGTGATTATAAACATCAACAAGAAAAGAGATAGTGCATCTAACTGATGGAGTGAAGACAGAGATCCAGGAAGAGAGTCTATCACCTTACACGGCAGAGGGGCACCATGCGGTGAGTCCATGATAATCTGGGTTGGATGCATCAATCACCCCTGTACATTAGAATGTGTCAGACTGGCTTTTTTGTGGCTATACACCATACACAGTATAGTAAAATTAGCCTCAAAAAGGACATTGGTTTTTAAAATCTTGGATTTAAGGAATGACAAATGTTTTTAAAAATATTTAGTTCAAAAGCAATGATTACAGCCCCCCTTTATCCATGGGTGATATGTTCCAACACCCCCAGTGGATGCCTGAAACCACAGCTAGGTCCAAACCCTATATATTCTATTTTTTTTCCTGTATACACATACCTATGATAAAATTCATATATTAGGCACAGTAAGAGATGAACAATAACTAATAAAGTAGAACAATTATAACAATACACTGTAATTAAAGTTACATGAATGTGTTTCTATCTCAAAATACCTGTCCTGCATTCACCCCTCTCCGTGTGTGATGAGTGAGGGGGACACACTGGCCAAAGGGACGCTGCCCATCCCAGACGGGCCGGAGTGGGATGGCGCGAGATTTCATTACACTACTCAGAAGGGTGCACAATTTAAAATTTATGAATTGTTTATTTCTGGAACTTTCCATTTAATATTTTCAGATCACAGTTGACTATGGGTAACTGAAACTGTGGAGCGCAAACCCACAGACATGGGAGGGTGACTGTAAAAAAGTACTTAGGTTAGGAAATCAATCTAGACTCACTCTTAAATGGCAGTGCATTTGAAAAATGGCATTAACTTGTAATGTTTGCATTTTCAAAGGAAAATATAGAAAGAACTTAAAAAAGGTAACTGGTTTTCAAAAAAAGTATTGATTTAAAAATTTACTGCACAAAAATATGTACTTCTTAAGTGTTTCTAATAAATTAACTCCATAACATTTTTATGTATATTTATATATTTATATATAATCCCTGATAATCTATGAAAGAGGGTCTATAATAGTAAAATAAATGAATTTCAAAAGTACCCCCTTCATAAAATGTATTTAACATTAATATTTCTCAAATTTAAGGAATGTAACAATATGTACAACTCTTATGTATTAGTATAATACCAAAATAGTACAAGTCATATTAACAGGCTGTCGTAACTGTAGAAGGTCTGAGTCAAGTTAAAATTGGAGGACAGCTCAAGTTTGAGTGAATAAATTATCCATGGGAGATTCACTTTCCAAGTGGAAATGACAATCATCTACAGTAGATTTCACAAGAGGTAGTGTTCAAGTTAAAAAAGAAAAAAAGGGTACATGCTTCACTATCTTTGATCAACAAATTTACAGGAAAAAATGTATCGGTTTCTTAGGAGATGATCAGTTGGTGACTTTTTTAATATGAATCTGAAATACAAAATTATGAAGAGTACAATGAAGCAATTAATTTTCATTTTCAAAAAGGCCTTAAATATGAAATCAAAATGTAAAAAAAACAAAACAAAACCAAAAAGATATGAACTCTAAGCTGTATTGCCTTACCTCATTAAGAATGGCCCAAACAGCAGAATTCTGAATCACTGAAAGTCGAAAGGCTGCAATGGGGTTTAGGCTGGGATCCACTATTCCTTCTGCAACACCATTCTCAAATTTTCCTTCAAAATAAAAATCAACACTAGTTGGGTAGACTTGGACCAAGCACTCATCAAATATCACTGAGGTAAAGCAAGGAAAAGTAAACAACAAAATATTTCTAGTGGGGGTCTTTAGGTAGGGAGGGCATGGGTGAATTTTTTTCCTTCTTCCTACTTTTATTCAACTTTAAATTTTTTCATGAAGTAATGCATACTTTAAAACATTAGAAGCAATCCATTTGAAAAGGCAGAGCTATATTTTTTCTTATTATAAATTAAAAACAAAATAAAAATATATTTGTTCTTGCATTAACTGTTATGTTATACAGGTTTTTAGCAAAATGTGGCTTACTCAAACCTTACCAAAATATACTCTACCATCACTCATTTAACCACTTTAAAGGTTAAGTCAATAGTAACAAATTTCAATACTTTAATTATACATGCAATGGTTGGCCTCAGTCTACATGTATTCTTGCCAAGGTAACATCACGAAGGTATTAAGAAGTGATTCCTCCTCTAGGCAATTAAAATATAAAACTCCATTATAAATGAGAAGCTAAAAAAGTTCTCCCATAAGGGTAAAGATCAAGAATTTCTACGAAAGCTAGTGTGCTCTGTATCCAATTTTTCTTATTGTGAGGAATAATATTCTTTTTAAAACAAAACCAAAAATGCTGTTACAAACGTGACAAAAAGTGGTTTGTTCTGACCCACCTCTGTCTAAACCAGGAATCAGAAAACTCTTTCTGTAAAGGGCAGATCATAAATATTTGGGCTTTGACAGCCAAAAGGAAAATTGAGGATACTATGTAGGCAAACACACACACACACAGGTTTCCACAAAATTTTTATTGACAAAATTTAAAATATAACAACTGAGTACAATTTTCCCCTCTAATACAGGTGTACAGGCCTGCAGGTGGTGCTGTAGTGAGTAAGTGTCGGGCTGGGACACAGAGGACCCAGGTTGAAAACTCCAAGGTTACTGGCTTGAGCATGGGCTCAGCTGGCTTAAGCGCTGGGTTGCCGGCTTCAGCGTGGGATCATAGATATGACCCCAAGGTCGCTGGCTTGAGACCAAGGTCACTGGCTTGAGCATAGGGGTCAGTAGCTCAGCTGGAACCCCTTGGTCAAGGCACATAGGAGAAAACAAGCAATAAGCAATTAAAGTGCCACAACTACAAGTTGATGCTTCTCACCCCTCTCCCTTCCTGTCTATTCCTGGCTGCTGTCTCTCATAAAAATAAGAAAGAAAAAAAATCACTGCCCAGAACTGCTGTGTAGTAGTCAGGATACTCAGTTCCTATTTTTGACAAAAATTCACAGAACTGCTAATGGTGAAGTCCATGAGCATGAATAAAGTTCACCCTAGATACTACTAGTTCAATAAAATAATGACAGATTCAAACATTTTCAGTAAAGTACCTGCTGATGAATAATCACAGGCTTTAATACCATACATTTGCATTAACTATAAATTTATCCAGCTAAGCCTTCTCCACATACACATATTTTTACCAACATTCAGTTTAATACATCTTAGCAGATTCCACTTGAGGTGTACTAAATTTGTCTTTTGTCAACTTTTTTGAAAACATTCTTGTCTATACTTACTCTAGAGATTATTTGCAGAAACCAATTCCTCAGTCATTTTAAACATGGCATTGATTCCAAATAACTGGGCAATACTAGCAACATCTGTCAACTTATCAAGAGCCAGGAAAACTTTTCAAATAGTTTGCTTTGCTTTTTGACTGCTGATATTGTTCCCAAAGTTCTCAATGCTTCAAGCAATTGTTGCTAAAAGACTAACAGTTTAAAGTTTGTTTTTTTCTCTGCACACATATCTTTGGTGCAATTAAGTGTGATTAATTAAGTCACAGTTGGTAAATGGTTTTACTTACCTGGCTAACACATAAGTCACTTGGAAACTCACTTTGGGTACAATCTCATTTGAAATTTTTATTTTTGTGAAGAAAGTCTACTATGAAAAAATATTCCATTTTAAATTTTCTCACCTTTCTGATCACTGCTTCCCTGTGAGTGGGGATATTGTCATGAGTGCTAAGTATGATGACGTCTTTTTTTTTTTTTTTTTTACAGAGACAGAGAGAGAGAGGGATAGACAGGGACAGACAGACAGCAACGGAGAGATGAGAAGCATCAATCATTGGTTTTTCGTTGCGACATCTTAGTTGTTCATTGATTGCTTTCTCATATGTGCCTTGACTGCAGGCCTTCAGCAGACCGAGTGACCCCTTGCTCGAGCCAGTGACCTTGGGTCCAAGCTGGTGAGCTTTTGCTCAAACCAGATAAGCCCGCGCTCAAGCTGGCAACCTCGGGGTCTCAAACCTGGGTCCTCGGCATCCCAGTCCGATGCTCTATCCACTGCGCCACCGCCTGGTCAGGCTGATGACGTCTTCTTTAGCTCAGCTACTGCGTTGCTACATAATCACTACAATGATCTGACACTGAGCTTTGCAAAATCACCCACATCCCACTGTTTTCAAAAGCACTCAAGGTCTACTTCTGTTTTGACATGGTAGGTACGCACTGGTAATTTCTCTTTTTACAGTCACACTACAGCAGGGGTTGGGAACCTATGGCTCGTGAGCCAGATGTGGCTCTTTTGATGGCTGCATCTGGCTCGCAGACAAATCTTTAATAAAAAAAAATAGTAACATTAAAAATATAAAACATTCTCATGTATTACAATCCATTCAATTCCTACCACTCAAGTTCATGGTTGCAGGTGGCTGGAGCCAATCACAGCTGTCCTCCGGGACAATACCAAATTTTTATTGGATAATGCATAATGTACATGGGTTGTTGTATGGCTCTCACATTTTAAAATACGTGGTGTTCATGGCTCTCTCAGCCAAAAGGTTCCGGACCCCTACACTACAGTGATGTGTGTGGAATGCAAAACAATGTATGCATTGTTGCTATCTGTAGCACACCAGCAAGGACTGGAAGCCACGTGAGCACGATCTTGCTCCCTACCTCACTCCCCTCTGCTGCTGCCACAAAAGGCACACAGAAAACACATGACAAGTGCAACTGAATGTGGCTGTGTTCCAACACAACTTTATTTATGATGCTGAAATCTAAACTTTTATATATTTTACATGGCAATGACAGTCTTTTTCTTTTTTTAACCTTTTTAAAAAATGAAAATAAACAATGAAAAAATTTCTAAAACATTCTTCTTAGCTCACGGTCCATTCAAAAAGAGGCAATGGGCCAGATGTGACCCCTGAGCTATATAGTTTACTGACCCCTGTGGTGTTATATTATACAGTCTATTCTAGAGTCTCACAATATATTGACTAAATTCCTAGTAAGATATAATCAAATTAAAAATTATACCAGACAAGAAATAATACAAACTTATGTACTTCCAAAATAATGTTTTTATTCAAAAGTTATTAAATTTATTTCATAAAAGTCTGTCCTTACTTGGGGCTGTACGGGGATAGGGAGTCAAAAATATATTACTGACTGAGAGCCCAGGATTCAGGGCTGAAAAACACCAGGGAGCTTAAAACATGTTAACTAATCAGATATCTGCTACTGTCACCTGATGAGGTCATTTAATTAGAAAAACTACGAAATGAATGATGAAATTACTAAAGAGTGACTGGAATCCTCAAACCCTGCCATTGCAGGGGACTGAACTGCCAAGGTCATGTCCATTCTGAACCTCCTTCAGCCACCGTGACCACGGTCCATTTCTCCTTCCAGTGTCTCTGTGAAATCTCTTCTTCCAGAATTTCTCTGTGAAAGGCTCTTCTGCTACTTTACCTTACTAATTAGTCTAGTATTTCTTTCACAAGACTGCCCTTAGCTATCATGCCACACCCAGCTAACCTACCCCCTTCAACCATCAGTTCTCTACTACCTGCCAGATGACTATTGTTTCTGACATGCCTGCAGGCATAAATTGTTGCATAGTCTCATCCAGTTCAATCCCAGTGCCTTTGTGGGACAGTCTTTGTGGCTTCCTCCCATGGAAGACTCTTAATAGTCTTTCCCTGGTTCTGTCAAACTTCTGGACAGGCTACAGGTTAGCTGGAATGTAGTTCCAGTCTTCTCTTAATTGCTTACCACCAAAATCTCAACTGCAGTCCACAGTGCTCTTAGGCTTGAACTTCACCAAGCTCTGTCTCAAATATGTCAGCCCACTTTGGGAAGGCTCCAGAGCCCTCTGCTCATACAGCCTGCCTCTCTGCTGGAGGAAACCACTGTTCAGAGTCTTTGGCAGGGACACAGCCTACTGCCCTGAGTGACACCTGTTTTGTGAGCAGAGCACTGACCGGGTTGTAGCAGCAGCTCCTCACTTCTTGGCTTACCTCTCTCTGTGCTGAGGCAAGGGACTGGGGATGAGGGTGATTGGGGCCAAGTCCTCTTGCCCTGCTGTGCTGAGAGAGAGCTTCTGCCCTATGCATGGAGGCTTGGTAAAGGAAGGGGCCTCAGATTTCTTAGTTGTTGTCTGGAACAGGGTGTTTGCTATATCTATTTGGGGAGGAGGACAGATGCTGGCACCTGCCCTTCCTGGTGAGATCCCCCAGCCCTGGCCTGGGAGCTGCCGAGAGAGAGGGGATCCGGTGTCCTCATCTGCACCTGCACAGATGACAGCTTCCATCCCACTGACATAGGCAGTGGGAAATGGAGCGGGTGAGGGCTCAAATGCCTAAGACTCTTGATCTTATTACTGAGATTCAGATTTTTATGAATGTTTCTCCATTTGCTGTATTTTGTAAAAATTAGTTTCACCAGTTGTGATTGTTTTACTAAGGAGGTGTGTAAAGCCCTCCCATACTGATGCACTGAAGCAACTTCTTAAGGGAGAATTTATGTTCAGTCCAAAGCAATCATTGCTCTATGCTTCTGATGCATGCTTTTGTGACATAAGGTCCTACCTAGGTTTGACAATTCGTAAGTTTCCATCTGGTTCTAAATATGTGAGATGGTCTTTATCTTCAGATGACTGCAGATACTTGATATAGATATATCTATTTCCTATGCTACTTTCATAATCTAGAACACATACTCTCAAAAATTAAGTAACTGACAGGTAATAGGGTTAATAAATGTCTTAGACATGCTGTAATTTTATGTATTTTTCTAGAGGTGGGCTAAGATATAACCCAAATATGAAAATAAACTCATCTATACACCCAAACCACATAGAAATTAGTCAGGGTTAGTGTACAAGGTTTGAGAAAAAACTGACTGACATTCACCAAATGTAAAACTGCTCTAGAGAAAGTTACAAGGCTGCATCTGTCCTGTATACCACAATATTAATTTACCAACATTCTCCTTTGTGCAACACTAAGAAAAGCTTTAACTTGTTTTAAGTAAGAGAAAATACATAGTTATTCACTGAGTTGATAACTGTCGAGTGACAGGCCTGACATGAGAGAGAACCTTCCCTTTTCCATAGTGAGCACACAGCCCAGCTACACAGAACACGGGGGCGACTCAACTGGTTAATGAAGGATGAGAGTGTTCAGTAGAGGAGGAATATCAACCAATCATTTCAGGCAAAAATAAAGAAAAGAAAAACAGCCAGAGACATAGCTGCACAGAAGAGCATGGACTGGAGGAAGAAGACGGGCAAGGGAAGTTTTGAAAAGCAGGTAGGAACTATGGAATCTGACCACGGAAAGTCAGATTTACCCAGGTCAGATTTAACCTGGGTTTTACCCAGGTTAACATAATTATAATATCAACATTTTAAGAGGAAATGGCAGTGGTTCTGTGCAAAGCCAACAAAAGGACACAGATAGATACAATCCTCCGGCTCAGACAAAAGCACAGAGACTAGATATGTTTTCCTCATGAGCAGTAAAAGGAGGTGGTATTCAGGGTCTCCCAAGGTTAGGCTCAGACAACCAGATGAATAGTGACCAGAAAAAGTGTGGTGCCCAATAAAGAACTGCCCATATTACAGATGCTCAGAGCAGGGGCTACCTCAGTGGGTATCAGTACAGCTCTAAAGCCCAAGACAGGACAGGAAGAGGCCCGGGTCTGGCATGTGGATGTTGCTGAGATAAAAGATGCACAAAGGTCATGCAGGGACACTGCTGAAGGCGGCTGAAGGCAGTTTAGCCATCACTGAGGGAGCATCAGCAGTGAAATGGCAGGTGGAGAGAGAGAGGAACCAGTAAATGAACCTTTAATCTGCAATCCTAATTGGGTCAAGATAATAAAATGCAAAAATAAATAAAACTTGGAGCGCACTGGTAGCTATCATACTAAAGATGGTGAGCATTTAAAGTTGTTCAAAATTACTTGAAGAGTAAGTTCAAAAAATAAAAAACATTTTTTTCACAAGTTTAAAGTAGGTATTACCTATTCTGAAATAACCATCTTCTAATCTTTTGTCTTTGGTTTCTTTGCTTATTTCCAAACCTTCACTCTGAAATAGAACAAAAACATTAATTTTATAAATAATTTGTTTAAAACAAAGTTATTAATATATCTTAAAATATACTGCTCAAAAAAATTAGGGGATATTGTATCTCTTCACATGAAGTTTCATATATGAACAGTACATAAACGTGGCGTTTGTGGCACAGCTCTGTCTACACTTGATCTTTGCCAAAAAGCCAAGAAACGAGGTGGCACAGCCATCTCTAAAAATAGAAAATATCATTTTAGTCTTGAAAGACTTAAAAATATCATTTTAGTCTTAGAAGGTTTATCGATAAAAGTGTTTTCTTTTAACCATCATCTGAATCTGTATATAATATACTGGTGATTAGTAAATATAAATTTTAAATAATTTTAAATTCAAATCAATTTAGTAGAAGACTTTATTTATTTTTTTTACAGACAGAGAGAGTCAGAGAGAGGGATAGACAGGGACAGACAGACAGGAATGGAGATAGAAGCACCAATCATTAGTTTCTCGTTGCAACACCTTAGCTGGCTTAGCTGTTCATTGATTGCTTTCTCATATGTGCCTTGACCGTGGGGCTACAGCAGACCGAGTAACCCCTTGCTCAAGCCGATGACCTTGGGTCCAAGCTGGTGAGTCTTGCTCAAACCAGATAAGCCCATGCTCAAGCTGGCGACCTTGGGGTCTTGAACCTGGGTCCTCAGCATCCCAGTCCGATGCTCTATCCACTGCGCTACCGCCTGGTCAGGCAGACTTTTCTTTTAAAAGCATACACAAGAAGTAGTGTTAAATCTAAGCATTCCTTAGAAACCAATGCAAAAATTTTGTGTATTAATCAATAGCTATTAAAACCACATGGTATTTGGGACTCAAAATACAAAACAGCAGGTAAACACTGAAGTAAAAGAATGATTCATTTATTTCCCAGTACAAACTTGCAAGTATTTTCCAATGGGAAACAAAATGAAGGCTCACTCTATGAATACCAAATGGGTAAATATATTAAGTGTTCCACATTTCAAAAGAAATTATTACTCTCCACTAAGGTCCCTCAATAATGAGAATTTTCTTTCACCTCATAAACAAAAATGGCCTCAAACCAACTTTACTGGAATTAGTTCTTAAGGAAAATTAAGAATTAAAGTCATACCTTAAAAGGCAAAACTTCCACAGATGTGTTTAGCAGAATATCTCCTGGATGTTCTTGGTTGCCACTGTGGAACAAATAACTGAAAATACAAACATAAACATAAAGATACAAGTCAGACTAGACTTCACAAAGATTCAAGAAGAGGGCCATTCCTCAGAGGAAGCTTTTGGCATATGTTGACGCTAGAACTTGAGTAACTGTGCATCACCTCTGAGAGTTGTGGAGAGCCTAAAAACTGAAGGGCTCAACCCTTAGTGATATGTTAATTCCTTCTGCCAGAAGGGGCGTGCTTGCTGCTGACATACTAATGTACTTAACACGTTAAAAAGTGATGCCAGTTTTATGTTGCTGTTTATACTGCTTTAAATATATAAACCACTTGACAGAAATAATCAAAACTGCATTATAATATCGTGTCTTGTATCAGAAAATTTTCACTAGGACAGCCACAAGTTGTGGCAAGGTCAAAGACTAGTTTCAGCCAATATAAGTAATTTTAGTATGAGAAAAATAAATTAACCAGTTTCAAAAACCTGAATAATTCCATTTTTCAGTGTTAACAAATATTTGAATAGTAACTGATTGCATGATATACGGTGGTAAATCTAAAATACTCTCTGGGAAGGAGTATAACATCCTTATATTTTGATACATGTACTCTGAAAACTACTGTTAGTGTGTGGAGGAGAGTGAAAACCAGATAGGGCATACAAAGTATGTCTAAATCTACACCTAAAACTTAAGTTTAGTTAAATTCAGTGGTTAAAAGTTTATGCTGAGTAGTCAGGAGGACCTTCAGTCAAGTCCTAGGTGTCTTGTTCACTAGAACTTTTACCTTAGCAAGCTGAGTTAGCTTTCCGAGCCTGAGCTTCAACTATACAATGTAGCCAGTCACACCCTCATATGACTGTATCAAGAAGTTTGTGATAACTGACAAAAGGTATCTTGTATATTAAAAATACACAGCAGGCAGAAGATGGTGATAGAGTAGGGGGATGGAGTAGGCAGACATACCAACTTCTAGCTCCCAGAACCAAAGTAGATTACAACTTAATTTTAAGAACCATCATCTGGAAAAACCAACTTTGGACTAAACTAAGAGGACTCTTTAACCAAGGAACACTGAAGAAGCCACACTGAGACTGGTAGGAAAAACAGAAACACGGAGAATGCGGCCCAGCTCCTGGGAGCAAATGGCAGCCTGGAGGGACTTGCACAGCAGGAAGAGAGTTTAGTGGAGAGGGGAGGGTCCTGGGCCCCAGGAACAAGCCCCAGCCTACAGCCCCAGAGCCTAGAAGAGGCGTATGGACAGTATTTAGCTGCGAAACAAACCAGGATACTGTTTGTGAGAAAAGAGATTTCTCAGATGCAGGATTCTTCTTAAAGGGACCGCACAGAAAACCTTTTTCACAACCCCTCACCTGGGACTCTGGGGGATGGAGAGAGAGGAGAGGACCGGAGTAGCAGGAAGAGTGTGTAATCTAGGAGGCACAGGGAGAAACACTTTGAGGGACAGCCACCCTAACCCCTGGGCTGAGTCACTCCCCAAATCTAAAGTGAATATTTTTCCTAGAACCAGCCAATACCAGCAAAGGGAAACAGGTCACCAGCTAAACAGAAGCTCTCCTGCTGCACTCAGGGCAGAGTTGCTTAGAAGGAGGGAGCCACCAGGGATACAGTATTGAATGTTAAGATCTGAGCTGCATCCCCCTCACACACACTGTTGAGTGCTTGCTGGAGGATGGGTGGCAGCAGGATGCGGAAGAGTGGTCCCATCAGCAGGGGGGAAGCCTGGGGCTGGCCATGGCTGTAGCCCTGGCACGAGCGCAGTCTTGCACACGGGGTTGGAAGCCGGGGCTGGCCACCCGGCCAGCCAAGACTTGCAGACCCCGCATGCAAACACAGTCCCACCCACAGAGGTGAGGCTAAAACCGCAGTGACCGCTTTAGCGGGCCAGAGCCAGCAATGCCCGTGCCCGAACACCCTAGGTGGTGTCAGAGAGGGTAGCAGGCCTACAGACAGACCACACCTAGGAAACAGGCCACACCCATCGGACTCCTGTGGCCACACCCTTCTTATACACAGACAAAATGAGAAGGCAGAGAAATGCAACCCAAATGAGTCAGGAGAATTCCCCAGAAAAAGATTTGAATGAGTCAGAAATAACCAAATTACCAGATGTAGAGTTTAAAATAATGATTGTTAGAATGCTCAAAGATCTTAGAGCAACAATGGATGGACATGATGAGCACAAAAATAAAGAGATAGTAAGTAAAAAAAATTAAAATAATAAAAAAGAATCAGAAATGACAAATACAATATCAGAAATGAAGATCACACTGGAAGGAATTAAAAGCAGGATGGATGAAGCTGAGGATCGAATAGGCAAGTCAGAGGACAAGATAAACGAAAGCAGGGAAGCAGAGCTGCAAAAAGAAGAGGCTCAAAAAGTCTGAGGAAACTCTAAGAGAGCTCTGTGACAACATGAAGAGAAATAACATCCACATCATAGGGGTTTCTGAAAAAGAAGAGAAAGAACAAGGGATAGAGAATCTGATTTAAGAAATCATAGCTGAAAACTTCTCTAAATTGATGAAGAAAAAAGTCACACAAGTTCAAACAACACAGAGAGTTCCACTAAGGATGAACCCAAAAAAGGCCAACACCAAGACACATCATAATTAAAATACAAAAATTAAGAGATAAAGAATACTAAAAGCTGTAAGAGAGAAGCAGTCTATTACCTACAGAGGAGGCCCCATAAGGATGACATCTAACTTCTCAACAGAAACATTAAAGACCAGAAGGGAATGGCAAGAAATGTTCAAAATAATGCAAAACAAGAGCCTATAACCAAGACTTCTCTATCCAGCAAGGCTATCATTTAAAATTGAAGGAGAAATAAAAAGCTTCCCAGACAAAAAAAAACAAAACAAAAACCAAAACAAAAAAACAAACAAAAAAAACAACTCAAGGAATTCATTACAACCAAACCAATGCTACAAGAAATGTTAAGGGGCCTGCTATAAACAGAACAAAGCGGGGGGGGGGGGAATCTAGTAAAAGAGGAATATAGATTTAAAGAATAAAAAATGGCAATAAGCCTGACCTCTGGTGGCAGAGTGGATAAAGCGTCGACCTGGGAACACTGAGGTCGCCAGTTCAAAACCCTGCACTTGTGTGGTCAAGGCATATATGGGAGTTGATGCTTCCTGCTCCTCCCTCCTCTCTCTCTCTCTCTCTCCCTCCCTCCCTCCCTCCTATCTAAAATGAATAAACAAAAAAATAATAATGTTAAAAAAATGGCAATAAACAACTACATATCAATAATAACCTTAAATATAAATGGATGAAATGCTCCAATCAGAAGACATAGGGGCCTGACCTGTGGTGGCGCAGTGGGATAAAGCGTCGACCTGGAACACTGAGGTCGCCGGTTCGAAACCTTGGGCTTGCCTGGTCAAGGTACATATGGGAGTTGATGCTTCCTGCTCCTCCCCCTTCACTCTCTCTGTCTCTCTCTCTCACTCCTCTCTCTCTAAAAAATCAATAATAAAAAAAAAAGACATAGGGTAGCTGCATGGATAAGAAAACAGGACCCATACATATGCTGTCTACAAGAGACACACCTCAAAACAAAAGATTCACATAGACTGAAAGTAAAGGGATGGAAAAAAAATATTACATGGAAATGGAAATTTAAAAAAAGCTGGGGTAGCAATATTTATATCTGACAAAATAGACTTTAAAATAAAGGCTATAGTAAGGGATAAAGAAGGTCACTACAATAGTGATAAAGGGAGCAATCCAACAGGAAGATATAACCATTATAAATATATATGCACCAATATAGAAGCATCTAAATATATAACGCAGATTCTGATGGCCATAAAGGACGAGATCAACAGCAATATATAATAGTAGGAGATTTAATACCTCACTAACATCACTGGATAGAGCCTCAAGAAAGAAAATTAACAAAGAAACAGCAGACTTAAAGGACACACTATCAACTAGATTTAATAGATATCTTCAGAACCTTTCACCCTAAAGCAGCAGAAAATACAGTACATTCTTTTCAAGTGCTCATGGTATATTCTCTAGAATAGACCACATGTTAGGACACAAAATAAGTCCCTATAAATTTAAGAAGACTGAAATCATATCAAGCATCTTCTCAAATCATAACGGCATGAAACTAGAAATCAACTACAATAGAAAAACTGAAAAACACTCAAACACTTGGAAACTAAATAGCATGTTATTAAATAACAAATGGGTTTACAATGAGATCAAGGAAGAAATAAAAAATTTCCTTGAAACAAATGAAAATGAACATACAACAACTCAAAATTTATGGAACACAGCAAAAGCAGTACTGAGAGGGAAGTTCATAGCATTACAGGCATACCTTAAGAAGCTAGAAAAAGCTCAAATAAATAATTTAACCCTGCATCTAAAAAAAATAGAAAAAGAACAGCAAGTAAAACCCAGTGGAAGTAGAAGGAAGGAAATAATAAAGACCAGAGCAAAAATAAATGACATAGAGGCTAAAAAAACAATACAGAGGATCAATGAAACCAAAAGCTGGTTCTCTGAAAAGGTAAACAAAATTGATGAACCTTTAACCAGACTCACAAAAAAAAAAAAAAAAAAAAAAAAAAAAGGACTCAAATAAATAAAATTAGAAATGAGAAAGAAGTAACAACCGACACAGCAGAAATACAAAGGATTGTAAGAAAATACTATGAAGAACTATATGCCATAAAATTAGATAACCTAGGCGAAATGGACAAATTCCCCAAAACATATCTTTCAAAAATCAATATCGAAGAATCAGAAAACCTAAACAGACTGATTTCATCAAATGAGATTGAAACAGTTATCAAAAAACTCCCAACAAACACAAGTCCTGGACCAGTTGGCTTCACTGGCGAATTTTACCAAATATTCAAAGAAGAGCTAACTCCTATCCTTCTCAAGCTATTTCAAAAAATTAAAGAGGAGCCCTGGCTGGTTGGCTCAGTGGTAGAGCGTCGGCCTGGCGTGTAGGAGTCCTGGGTTCGGTTCCCGGCCAGGGCACACAGGAGAGGTGCCCATCTGCTTCTCCATGCCTCCCCCTCTCCTTCCTCTCTGTCTCTCTCTTACCCTCCCGCAGCCAAGGCTCCACTGGAGCAGGGTTGGCCCAGGCGCTGAGGATGGCTCCATGGCCTCTGCCTCAGGCAATAGAATGGCTCTGGTTGCAACAGAGTGGTGCCCCAGATGGGCGGAGCATTGCCCCCTGGTGAGCATGCCAGGTGGATCCCGGTTGGACTCATGTGGGAGTCTGACTGCCTCCCTGTTTCCAACTTCAGAAAAATACCAAAAAAAAAAAAAAAAAAAAAATTAAAGAGGAGGGAAGACTTCCAAACTCCTTTCATGAGGCAAGCATAATAATGTTTCCAAAACCAGGCAGACACTACAAAGAAAAAAAACTATAGACCAATATTCCTGATGAACTTAGATGCTAAAATTCTCAAAAAAATATTAGCAAACCAGATCCAGGAATACATGAAAAAAATCATACATCATGATCAAGTGGGATTTATTCTAGGGAGACAAGACTGGTACAATATCTGCAAATCAATCAATGTGATTCAACACATAAACAAAAGAAAGGATAAAAATCACATGATAGTATCAATAGATACAGAAAAAGTATTTGATAAAATCCAGCACCCATTCATGATCAAAACTCTCAGCAAAATGAGAGTACAGGAATCATACCTCAACATGATAAAGGCCATCTATGACAGACCCACAGCCAACATCATAATGAATGGGCAAAAATGAAAAGCAATCCCCTTAAGATCAGGGACAAGGCAATGGTGCCCCCCTTTCACCACTCTTATTCAACATAGTTCTGGAAGTCCTAGCCATAGTAATCAGACAAGAAGAAGGAATAAAAGGCATCCAAATTAAAGAAGAAGTAAAACCATCATTATTTGCTAATGATATGATACTGTACATAGAAAATCCTAAAGTCTCAGTCAAAAAAACTACTGGACCTGATAAATGAATTCAGCAAAGTGGAAGGATATAAAATCAATATTCAGAAATCAGTGGTATTTTTATACACCAACAATGAACTGTCTGAAAGAGAAATTAAGGAAACAATCCCCTTCACTATTGCAACAAAAAAATAAAGTACCTAGGAGTAAATTTAACCAAAGAGGTTAAAGACTTGTACTTGGAAAATTATAAAACATTGTTAAAGGAAATCAAGGAAGATACAAACAAGTGGAAGCATATACTGTGTTCATGGATAGGAAGAATAAACACCATTAAAATGTCTATATTACCCAAAGCAATCTATCAATTCAATGCAGTTCCTATTAAAATACCAAAGACATACTTCAAAGATATAGAACAAATATTCCAAAAATTTATATGGAACCAAAAAAGAACACGAATAGCCTCAGCAATCTTGATAAAGAAGAATAAAGTGGGAGGTATCACACTTCCGGATGTGAAGTTATACTACAAGGCCATCGTACTCAAAACAGCTTGGTACTGGCATAAGAACAGGCATATAGATCAATGGAACAGAACAGAGAACCCAGAAATAAACCCACACTTTTATGGACAACTGATATTTGATAAAAGAGGTAAGAGCATACAATGAAGTAAAGAGTCTCTATAACAAATGGTTTTGGGAAAATTGGACAGGTACTTGCAAAAAAAATGAAACTGGATCACCAACTTACACCATTCACAAAAGTAAACTCAAAATGGATAAAAGACTTAAATGTAAGTCGTGAAACCATAAACATCTTGGAAGAAAACATAGACAGTAAACTCTCTGATATCTCTCATAGCAATATTTTTGCTGATTTATCTCCACAGGCAAGTAAAATAAAGGACAGGATGAACAAATGGGACTATATGAACCTAAAAAGCTTTTGCACAGCAAAAGACACCATTAACAAAATAAAAAGACAACGCCCACAATGGGAGAATATATTCACCAATAATAAGTGCTAGAGAGGGTGTGGAGAAAAGGAAACCCTCCTGCACTGCTGGTGGGAATGCAAACTGGTGCAGCCACTGTGGAAAACACTATGAATATTCCTCAAAAAATTAAAAATGAAACTGTCCTTTGACCCAGCTATTCCACTTTTAGGAATATATCATATGAATACCAAATCACTGATTCAAAAGAAGAAATGCACCCCCATGTTTATGGCAGCATTGTTTACAATAGGCAAGATCTGGAAACAGCCCAAGTGTCCATCAGTGGATGAGTGGATTAAAAAGCTGTGGTACATATACACAGTGGAATACTACACAGCCAAGAGAAAGAAGGAAATCTTTACTTTCACGACAACATGGATGGACTTGGAGACTATCATGCTAACTGAAATAAGCCAGGCAGAAAAAGAAAAATACCATATGACCTCACTCATTTGAGGAATTCAATGAACAATGTGAACTGAGCAACGGAACAGAGGCAGAGGAGGGATCAAAGGGACCAGAGGGAAAGTGGTCAGAGGGAAAGTGGAAGAGATGATGGGATCAGAGAGGGAAAGAGATTAGTGAAATTAGATACACATAACACAGCATTATAGAGAGCAGGACAGCAAATCCTGGAGGGAAGGGAGGAAAACACTGGGGGGAGGGGGCAGAGGGGGGGCCTAAGGTGAATAAGGGGGTGGGAGGAGATATATTCAGTAGGACACTTGAATCTATGTAAACACAAATTAAAATCATAAATTAAAAAAAAAAATACACAGCAAGTGGCCCTGGCTGGTTTGCTCAGTGGATAGAGAGCCCTGCAGGTGGATGTCCCAGGTTCAATCCTCAGCAGGACACACATGTAAAGCGACCATCTGCTTCTCTTCCCCACTTCTCTCCCTCTTCCCTTTCCGCAGCCAGTGGCTCAACTGGCCCAAGTGTTGGCCCCAGACCAGGGATGCTGGGTGGATCCCAGTTGGGGCACATGCAGAAGTCTCTCTCTCTATCTCCCCTCCTCTCGCTTAAAAAAAAAAGATACACAGCAAGTAATCATTATAATATGGCCAAAACATGGAAACAACCAAAACGTCCCTTGATAGAGAATTGGATAAAGAAGAAGTGGTAAATATATACAATGGAATACTACTCAGCCATAAGAAATGATGACATAGTGCCATTTACAACAATATAGATGGACCTTGAGAACATTATACTGAGTGAAAAACGTAAATCAGAGAAGGCTAAGAACTGTATGATTTTACACATAGGTAGTATATAAAACTGAGACTCATGGACGTAGATAAAAGTGAAGTGGTTACCAGAGGGAGGAGGATATGGGGGAGGGGGTAGAGGGAAAGGTGTAAAGAGGGACAAATATAAGGTGACGGAAAATGATTTGACTTTGGGTGATAGGTATACAACATATCAACCATTCAAATGCTATAGTACTGTTTACCTGAAACCTATATACTCTTATGGATCAATGTCACCCTGTTAAATTTGATTTTCTAAATAAAATGAAAAAAAACAAAACATGGTTCTGACATAGTATGCTATTTGTGGGCAGGAATCACCTACAATTGA
The DNA here is from genome assembly GCF_036850995.1 of Saccopteryx leptura. Taxonomy (NCBI): domain Eukaryota; kingdom Metazoa; phylum Chordata; class Mammalia; order Chiroptera; family Emballonuridae; genus Saccopteryx; species Saccopteryx leptura. The sequence goes on along the minus strand of NC_089505.1, from coordinate 220,687,247 downwards.
TTTTCAATCATGACTTGATTTTCAAATGTTACATAGGTCAGTGTACCATACAATAAGAAACTTCTAAGCTACAACAAAAACTACTTGCAGCATTTTCACTGACACACTTTTTAAGACATCTTTGCCTTGGAATGTTGCTTCATTGGGCCATTCGATATCTCACCTGTGGATGTAAAAATATGGGTGGGAAAGCCACTTTTTTTTAAAGAGCTCATGAATATAATCTGGAGTTTATAAAGATAGATTCAGATGTGTTCACTATGCAATTCTCTAGAAAAACTCACCACCACCTAAGAAGCTTAATATTAGAAATAAATGATGGGAGAGCCATGCAATGGGACACTGCATAGCCAATAAAATGTTTATGAATAGTATAAGACAGAGCACAATGGAAAATATAAGATATAAACTTATATACACACCATGATCTCAAAGTAGAAAATATACAGAACCACCAAGAAAAAGAAGTGCCAATATAGTCACAATGGTGTCATTCGGGTTGTGATATTTATCCTTTTTTTTTTTTTTTTTTGAATGAAGCAATTTTATTGTTTTTAAATATTCTGTCTTTTTTTTATAATGGAATATTTTTTTAATTATTAATTTTAATGCAGTGACTGATAAATCAGGATACATATGTTCAGAGAAAACATCTCCATTGTTCACAATAGTGAAGATCTGGAAACAGCCCAAGTGTCCCTCAGTGGACGAGTGGATTAAAAAGCTTTGGTACATACATACTATGGAATACTACTCAGCCATAAGAAATGATGACATCGGATCATTTACAACAACATGGATGGACCTTGATAACATTATACTGAGTGAAATAAGTAAATCAGAAAAAACTAAGAACTATATGATTCCATACATAGATGGGACATAAAAATGAGACTCAGAGACATGGACAAAAATGTGATTTGGTAACGGGGGGGGGGGGGGGGGGGGGGGGGGGAGTGATATTTATCCTTCTTCTTTGTACTTTTAGATTTTCGTATATTGAACAAATATCATGCTTTACAGTCAGAAAACATTTTTCTTAACATGTCATGTTTGTATTGGTAAATACAACTTTTGTTTTCACTCTTCTTAGCATAAAAGTTATTGTGAACATCAAAGCGATTCCCTTATTCTGTCCTGAGACAGAAAATTCACACATGAATTTCTACTAGACAAGCACCCTCAGGAGGGGCATGCAATATTATTTTACAGAGGCTTATGTAAATGTATTTGTTGCTAAGAAATTTGATCTCCACTATATCAGTTTATAGGAAGATTCTTCAATGGAATTATCTTCATTTGCTAAAAATAAACCAATAGACATAGCTTGAGTGGAGTGGCTTGAGGCTATTCTTGTTTATCAAGATGAAAGAAAACTGGTGTTTCTAATTCTGTGATGACTCTTTAAATGTGGTAAACAATACCTCAAAGTACAGGTTATCACTATATAGTATAAAAATGAACATTAACAATAAATATTACTCATATGAGAGCAAAATACTGCTTAAAAGTATTTTTATGATTTTCCAGTGATATTCTCATTGCTTTTTTTTTTTTAATTTTTTTTTTTATTTTATTTATTCATTTTAGAAAGGAGAGAGAGAGACAGAGAGAGAGAGAGAGAGAGAGAGAGGAGAGACGGGGGAGAAGCTGGAAGCATCAACTCCCATATGTGCCTTGTCTAGGCAAGCCCAGGGTTTCGAACTGGCAACCTCAGCATTTCCAGGTCGACGCTTTATCCACTGTGCCACCACAGGTCAGTATTCTCATTGCTTAAAACATTTTTACACTTCAATTCCTCTTTAGAATCAGTTTAAAGTAACAAAAGAAAATTAATAACATTACATTAAAGCTATGCATTGTTTTTGTTCACCTTAAATAGAATTATTCCAAATGACTTTCATCCGATTCTAAAAACGAAATAGCCTCTCACGAGAACACATAATAAACCAGAGGCTAAAGAATTGTGTTCTTTTCTGGGGATCACATGTTAGCATGCTACTGACAGTTTGGGAACCAGCCCAAACTGAGCAAAGTTTGAAGGACTAATGACTGCTAAATAAAAAACGGGGAGAGCCTGACTGGTAGTGGTGCAGTGGATAGAGTGCCTACCCGGGACACTGAGGTCCCAGGTTCGAAACCCCAAGGCTGCTGGTTTGAGTGTGGCCTCATCAGCTTGAGTGCAGAGTTGCCGGCTTGAGCATGGGATTACAGACATGATTCCATGTTTGCTGGCTTGAAACCCAAGGTCGCTGGCTTGAGCAGGGGTCACTGGCTCAGAGGCCCCCAGTCAAGGCATGTATGAGAAGCAATCAATGAACAATTAAAGTGATGCAACTATGAGATGATGCTTCTCATCTTTCTCCTTTTCTGTCTGCGTCTGTCTCTCTCTCTCACTAAAATAAACAAACAAACAAACAAACAAAAAACAAATGAGAAAGACTCCTAAACCTTGTATGATGGACATAAAAGGCTGTGAATTCCTCCATGATATATTAAAAGTAATCTGGCATTTGAAAAACCATTGACTAGAAATAGACACCATCTATTAAACTTGTCATTTCAACCAATTTGCTGAGAAGCAAAACATCCGACTCAAATCTTAGGGGTATTTGAGGATTAGGCTGTGAAAACAAATTTGAGATTCTGTGGCACATTTAGTTCTAAAGTATTTAAAATTACTAAGTATATGTTCAGAAATACCAATAAAATTTATGAAACATGCTAAATGCTGCTATCATATCTGAAAACTACACACCTATTTTATTATAAGAGTTGTAAAAATGTATTTAATAACCCAAATTTGGGACTCACTGTCTGCTCACCTGTTACACACAAAAAATTCCAGTATATAAAGGTCACACTATAAAACAGGTTTGAACTGTAAGACCAAATATATTTCAATAATCACCAACCTTTCTACGTTGACTGGCTTATCAAATTTAAACAAGATGTAGTCTCCAGCTAGTGGGGTTATAGCCCAGAAGAAATCCTCCCCCATATAAGTTTTCTCCAGTGTATGTCCTTGGTAGACCTTCAAAGAAGTAGATACTTCTGCAGGTGGGTTTACATGAATTTTAAGAAGTAATGGTTTCATATAATCTTTATCCTAGGATGAGAGACATATATGCAATTAAAACAACTTATAGCTTATTTATACTTAAGGAAAAGAGCAATGATAATGCACTAAATAACAAATTGTATGTTCATGAGAAAAATCAAATGAAATGACCAACCGTAAGTTTTTGAATTTTTCCTGTTAGTGAAGAATGCAGACCAACATGTTGAAAGAGGGAAGGTCTGAAGCGGATTCGCAGATTTGCTTTCTGTCTATCACAATGTTTCTAAATATTAGAGAAAAAATTGTTAGAGTTACATTAAACAGTGAAAGAGTGTCCTTATTTGAAAAATGAGAAGTCCTTTACAGAAATATTAAAAAATATCCAACTTGATCTCATAATTACAGATCACATATTTTTACGGTCCTCATTAAGGCATTAATAGAATTACTACCTATACACTTGGTAAACAGACATGATGCAGAAATTTAAAATAAGCACAACAAAAGAAAGAGTTATGAATTTGATTTCAACCTTTCTGTAGATATATCAATATAAACTTGATTTTTAATATAAAAATGGACAAACTATAAGCTAGAGGTTTGGTTCAAATAGACAAAATACACAAAAAGATAATATATTGAAAAATTTGCAAATAAAAGGCACATTTTGTTCCATAAAAGCAATTTGAAAATGTGAGGCAATAACTTGATTATCAACAAATAATTAAAAGTCTGACACAGAAATCCATCTCAGCACAGTTAAAGGACACAACACCTACATTTCAACTCAAAGTGCCTCCTGGCTCAGACTCCAGATTACAACCTGTCCTCCAATTTGATCATCGTGTGAGACACCTATGATGCCAGCAGGGTTCTCAATGGGTGTTAGTTTGGTGCTTCAAGATAGCCATGACTGACTGGTCATGCTTTTATAAACTCTTCATTTTCAATGACTTTTTACAAGTTTGAGGCTAAGAACTAACTGAAAAAGACATTTGTAAAACATTTTCACTTTGAAAGACCTTCAATAATTTACCAGATGTTAAAATGCCTGGTTTCTGAGGGATGCACCGTCTCATCACGTATGTTATTCACACACAAAAAAATTCCATCATAACACGTATTATGAATAAGAGGTCTGAATTGTAAGGCTTAATATATTTCAATAATCAACCTTTCTACATTGACTGGCTTATCAAATTTAAACAAGAGGTTAGCATCATTCCTAATTAGAAGTGAAGTAGTGCATATTATTCACACAAATTCAACTACTCAAGTGGAAGGAGAGGGAGAGAGAAGGAAGGAGGAGGGAAGGGGAAGGGCAAAGAAAGAAGGCAAGCACTTCAAACATGAACCTATTTCACTGTGAATGTACAAAATCTCGCTCCCTAACAGTCACTTTCACGAAGTATTGAAAACAAGCTTCTTCTACCCTCATAAGAAATTAACTTACTGCATCTTTTTCAGGGTTGCAGACTTTCACCCAGAGAATATGGTCCAAGAGCCAATCAATGGGCTTCTCCTTATAGAACATAAATATGAATTCCACAATTAGAGTGAGGTCTGGCGCTTGAAACATTTTCCCTGAAAAGATATTCCAGTCAATAGCTATAATAAACCAAGCATCAATATAGTTTAAGTGAAACCTTAACAACACATATACTAAAGCTTTGCTTTCAACTATATAAATAAATCCTTATGAATAATGTCCCCACTTGTCTTATTAAAAACAACAAACCTGTCTTTAGCTAAACACTAAGCTGTCATCTGGGTATAAATGGAAGTAGTTAATTTCTGATTTTCTCTATTACAAAATCTATCATGCAACTACTGGCTTACAGGATTCAAGAAGGAAGTCAGAGATTTTTCTTTCATGTTTTAAGATTATTTCCATAAAAAAGGAATTTAAAGAGATTTAGGTTAAAAAAATTTAATAATAAATGTAAAAAAAAAATGACTCCTAATTCTGTCTTCACTTAAACCTTCATGAGTAAAGATTTTTTTGACTCAAATTAAGTTTGAGATAAATGATCATCAAGATCAAAGGCCCCAGGCTCATATTTTAAGTACTACAGAAAGTGAAATGTTATCCTCTCCGTGTTTTTTAAAACCTATATATTTCCTTCAATTCTTCAACTTTCAACCTAGTCTCTTTAGTTGGGTAATTTAGAAAGCTTTGTGAAAAAAACTTTTAAAATGAGTACCCTGACTAGTCAATAAAAGAAACAAATGAATACAAAATCCCTGAACAGAAACTTCATGTGCTCTATTAAATACCAGGAATTCAATTAGAAAACTGTTAGTTTGGCATTCTTTAAAAACAAACAAACAAACACAAAGCTCAGCAACAAACAAGTGAACAATCCAATTAGAAAAGGGGGAGAGGACCTGAATGAACACATCTCCCAAGAGGACGTACAAATGTCCAACAGATATATGAAAAATGCTCATCTTCACTAGCTGTTAGAGAAATGCAAATCAAAATTACAATGAGATACCACCTCACACCTTTTAGATTAGCTATTATCAACAAGACAGGTAATAACAAGTGTTGGAGATGCTGTGGAGAAAAAGGAACCCTCATTCACTGTTGGTGGGAATTAAATTAGCACAACTATGTATTATGATTAAGAATGGAACTACCATATGCCCTGTGGTGGGATTCAAATAATTTAACAACCGGTTCTCTGCCCTAATGACTGTTTTAAGTATAAAAAAACAATACACTGAAAGGTAGTTTATTATTTCATGCATTTAATACTTAAATAAAAATAAAAGAGGTACACAAAACTAGATTGTTATAAAAATTTAATGAAAATATATTAAATACCTGACAAAAAACAATAAAACTGTTATTTAAGATATTTCCATATTGCTTCTTGATTGGTGTCCTCATTTGCGATTTTTTCACCTATAGATGGAATGAACATTACTATGGGTGCTTAGAATACACTGTTGCACAGATGAACGTTAAAAAAAAGAGTAAGGAATGTAAATTTGTGATTTCTACATCAGGCGGCGGCCCTGTCGCCCACCTTAGAGAGAACCCTGATTACAAGTGCCAACTGGTTCGCCGAACTCAACAAAACAAAAAATTAGTTATCAGTTCTGCCAAACCGGTGCAAACTGGCTGAATCCCACCACTGCATACGACCCAGCAATTCCTCTACTGGGTATCTACCCCCAAAAAAGCTCAAAAACAGTAGTACATAAAGACACATGAACCCCAATGTTCACCGTAGCATTATTTACAGTGGCCAAGACATGGAAACAACCAAAGTGTTCCTCCACAGAGGACTGGATAAAGAAGATGTGGTGCATATATACAATGGAATAACTCAGCCATGAGAAATGATGACAGTGACATTTACAACAATATGGATGGACTTTGAGAACATTATAGTGAATTAAATAAGTAAATCAGAAGAAGCCAAGAACTGTACTATTTCACACATAGGTAACTGAGACTCATGGACATAGATAAAAGTGAAGTAGTTAACAGAAGGAGGAGAATGTGGGGGAGGAGGTGGGGGAAGGGAGTAAAGAGGAACAAACATATGGTGACAAAAAATGATGTGACTTTGGGTGATGGGTACACAACATAATCAACAGTTCAAATGCTATAGAAATGTTTACCTGAAACCTATGTACTCTTATAGATTGATCAATGTCACCTTGTTAAATTTAATTTTCTAAATAAAATTAGAACAGACAAACCAATCTTGCAAAAGCAGTAGGGTATAAAAGAGGTCTCAGAGAAGAACTCAGACATGCTCACCAAGACCATGGCTGGCTCTACATGCAGAGTCAGTGTGACTGCCCTGCAGAACTCTAGAGCAAGTACTATAATCTTAGAAATCTCCAAATGCTATTTTGGGTTGCCTTTCATTATTTACCTAAGCTAAATTTCCTCAAAAACAATCCATTTGCAGAAAATAAAGACCACTTTAAAATTTAAAAAAAAAAATTAGTACATCCCAAGAGTCCCACTTATTTCTGAAAACTAGATAAATCCAACACATTTCTTACCAATGAAGCCCAGCTGGGAGAACTCTAGTATCATCCATTCCTCAGAAGAAAGTTGAAGGGCAAAATTTTTTATAGTGTTAAAGTAATTCTGTTTGGCAATAATATCATCTTCAAGCTAAAAAAAGTTGAACAATTAATACATCAAAAAGAGAGGAATGATTTAGATAGCCAGGACCGTCTTTAGTATGGAAAAAAATCAAGCATACTTTTTCATAGAAATCAAGTAAACAATGATCAAAAATTTTGACAACACAAAACTAAATTTTACTAAAATAAAATGAGGAAAATAAAATGGAAGATGCACATAGCAAGTCAACTAAAAGTCCCCTCATCACATGAAACAACAATTCCACTCCGTGAGTTACTCCCTTTTGGTCCTTTCATAGTGCCCAACATGAGTTCACACTACCTTTTTTATTTTCAAAGGAAAAGAATTATTGTAGGCAGTCTATCTATCTATCTATCTATTGCTTTTTCATAATACAGTGGTACCTTGAGATACGAATTTAATTTGTTCTGTAACCAAGCTCGTAAGTCAGTCAACTTGTATATCAAACTGCCGATACTGGACCCGTGCGCCAACGTGCCAACTAGTGGCAGCTTCCAGAATCACGACTCGTATCTCGGAATTTCGCTGGGATCTCGAACAAAAATATGGACCCAGTTGCATCTCATATCTTAAAAAAAAATCGTATGTTGGTCTATTTGTATCTCAAGGTACCACTGTACATATACCAAATCAAAAAGAAAGTCAAAGAAAAAGCTAGTAGCTTCCCTTCTCTATCCTCCACTCTGCTAGCTGAGGTGACCAATGCTAAAAGTTGTGTGTGCATCCATTCAACACCTTCTGTATGGACATACAGCACATACAGACACATGTATATTTATATTTAAGGTGCCCATCCACCTCTATTATTATGAAACATTTTTCTCTTCATATATCATGAATATTTTTTCAGGTTAAAAAATACATATATATTTAATTTATTGATTTTAGAGAGACATAGGAAGAGGGAGCGGGAAGTGGGAGAGGGGAAGAGGGAGGGGGAAGGGGGAAGAGGGAGGGGGAAGAGGGAGAGAGGGAGAGAGAGGAAGGGAGAGAAAAGCATTCATTTGTTGTTCCACTTAATTGTACATTCATTGATCACTTCCCATTATGTGCCCTGACTGGGGATTGAACTCACAACTTTAGTGTTTTGGGACAATGTTCTAACCTATTAAGCTAATCAGCCAGGGCCAATAACTATATATTTAAACTATCCTTTTTAATAGATGCATAATATTCCATACTACAGATATATAACAAGTCACTCAACTCACCCTGCTCACAGACAAACATCTAGCTTGTTTCTCATTTTTTGTCTGTGCAGACAATGCTGCACTAACATGCTTACACTTATATACTTTTCATTTCTGTAAGCTTGATTCCTAAAAGTTCCTTTCTTATGTTTTAAAAGATGTCTTCAAAATACGTAAGAAGCCATAGCAATTTAGAGTGCCAATGAACCTCACATGCTCTGTCAATACCATGTGTTAACTATGCTTGGAATTTTTTCCAGTTCACTAGGGAGTTGATAGAGATCAGCGATCAGGAATGTATGCAAAGACTTCCTCCCCAAGATTACCTTTCATATCATTTTAAAGTCACAAGATAATTTTAATATCCTAAGAAAAGTTTCCCTTCCCTTAATTTTTCATTAGCATCTTTAGTTACACACTAAGTAATTTTCACTTATTTTAGCATTTAGTTTTCATGTATTTAAGTACTATAAAAAGATTTCTTCTTCCTATCTGTGAAAAAACAGTAGAAGTATTTAGAAAGATATATTTACTCACCAAATAATTATTGAACTATTATGTTCCAGACAATGTACTAAACCCTGGCAATACATTAGTGGCCTACAAAGGTGCCTACAATATGTTAATACAACACTACGTAAAGTTTGATCCTGCTCTTGTGAAAAAAGATTGTATTAAATGAATATTATGTGTAAAGCACACAACACTGTAAAGAACAATGCCTGACAAATGGTAAGCATACAATAAATGCCAGTTCATAGCTGCTGCTGTTGTTACAATACTGACCCCTGCTCTTACATACCGACCCTGCTTAGGCTAAGTTTTCCTTATCAACCTTTAACTCCCTCCATCTTTTCCTTAAGTTCCTAAATATTTACTTTTCCTATATACCATGAACAAGCTGTAAGTTTCTATTAATTCTCTCCTTGGAAAGAAATTTAAAGAAAATTTAAAAGCAAAGTAATTATACTTTTAAATTCTCTCTATAAAGTTCTCATTCATAAAGCAAATAACTCTGTAGTGGTCCTATAGGAAACAGTAAGGTTTAACTACAGTAATATTTGGGATATGTTAAAATAAAATGTTTTGAAATTATTTTGAAATTAAAATAAGACTTCTCTAAGGTATTTAGAGGAAATGTACTCCCTAAATTTAGGCTATTGATTTTTATATGCTCAACTGTTGTATACTGTTCTATACAATGTTAAATTCTGATCCTAGAATCATTCACATCTCTTCCTGTGAACCAAAGAAGGGTGCATGCACGTTTGAATGCAGCTGACACGAGACAACATGTCAAAGGAGACAAAATCGGATCTCAGGAAGTCCAACTTGCCTGTAGTGCCAAGTTTCTTCCTTCTTTTCTTCCCCACTAAACCCCTCCCTACCTCTCCCCACCCAGTATGTGCCCACCATTTCCTTCCTGAATCAGGGACCCAGAACTTCTTCTTGACACCTTCATCAAAACATCCTCCTAGGTAAGGACCCAATAAACATTGTATACTGAAAAATAATTACTGATAGACTTAGTGTGCCATTCCTCTTGGGTATTTGCATTTCAAACAAGGGATAAAGGCTTTTGGTGAAAGAAATAAAATTCCAAATGGAAATTTTAAGCTTAAGTCATTGAGGAAAATGAAATTTGAAAGAAGAGCTTCCTAGATTACTGAGATGTTGTTTAACTGGCTAAATTAAAACTCTTATCCCTATAGATTTCTTCTTTTAGCCATGCTAAAAGTTGGACCATTAGGATTAAATGTCAGTTTTATTATCTTTGATATAAATGTAAATGTAGCATATAAAATATTACACTAATAAGACCACTAAAAATTATAAGATAACCCTTTAAAAGTTTCCAAATAATTAGTTTTTAGTTCTTTTTAACAGTGGAGAGAGGGTGAGTGAGAAGATAGAGGGATGGGAGAGAAGGGAGAGAAGGGAGGAGATGAGTGACCTGTCCATTGTGACATGATGAAGTAGACAGCCAGTGCTTGGGCTGAACCAGGAATGGAAGCTCAGAGCTCCCAATGTCAGTGACCATAAAAGACTTCTGCTCTCGGATACATTGTTAACATCTTATAGATCTCAGAGGGTTTACATTGTCAACACATTCTGTTCTAATGAAAGTATATCTTTGATGTTACATTTGCTTGAGAAGTATGAAAGACATTAAAGGAAAACCACACTTACTTGAATGTAATACATGCCCTTCTCCTGAGCATACATCATTAGAAAACAATAATCTAGGTTTTGCTTTGTTCTCCATCTGAAACAAAAATTTTCAAAAATAAGTTAGGAATCAGACTCAAATTAAGCAAAATAGGACTAAATGTTTATATTTTATATATCATGATATAAAATTATAATACTCTATAATATGTACATATATTACATAGATACAACTTGTATGATATATATACATGGTGTATATACTACATATATGTAGATATAGACATATAGATATATAGAAATACACACATACACAAGAGATCCACTTAGGAGAGTGAAAGAGAACTCATTTCTAGTGAAGCTTTTAACAAAACATGAATTCTGAAGGTGTCCCAAGGAAAAAAAGTCTAATGTCAAGTAAGTTTCAGAGGCCCACACACATATATAGGGCACTGAAACATGCAGCAGTAAATAATCTGTTGAAAAAAATTGTAATACTGTATTTTCCAAACTTTCTTGACCACTGGCCCTTCTTTAAGTGACATCTTAATGTCACTGGGAACTAGTGCTTCAAAAATTATACTTTGGGGATCACTCCTCTGGTGTGCTTCAAATAAGTAGAAATTAATAAATATGTATTGAATGCTTAAAAAAAAACAAAACATCCTCTTAAAATTTATGAGATTTGGCCCTGCCTGGTTGGCTCAGCGGTAGAGCGTCGGCCCAGCATATGGAAGTCCTCCGTTCGATTCCCGGCCAGGGCACACAGGAGGAGCGCCCATCTGCTTCTCCACCCTCCCCCTTCTCCTTTCTCTCTATCTCTCTCTTCCCCTCCCACAGCCAAGGCTCCTTTAGAGCAAAGTTGGCCCAAGCACCTCAGGCGCCAGAATAGCTCCGGTTGCAGCAGAGCAATGGCCCAGATGGGCACAGCATTGCCACTGGTGGGCATGCCGGGTGGATCCCAGTTGGGTGCATGCGGGAGTCAGTCTGTTCGCAGCCTCCCTCCACTTCTCACTTCAGAAAATTACAAAAAAATTTTTTTATGAGATTTAAGTCCTTTCAGTGAATCCTATAGCTTACAGAAGCTGACTAATGTTAAATAAGAGAAGTGGTTCTAAAAGCCAACTTAAAAACAAAACAGTAAAATAAAAGCTTTGATTCATACTTAGCAAGCTTTTCTATAATACAGCTCATCAGCTGTTCTGAGTTTAATGAGACTACCTAAAAAAATTTTTTTATACCAAATTCAACCCTAAATTAAAAAAAAATAAAAAATTGTATTTATTAAGGGACAATTAACCAATTATGTGGATATAATTAACTGTCTTTAGGACAAATTGACAGCTCAAGTACAATAAATCTCTTCCCAAAAAACCCCTTTATCCTTTTCTCTAATTATAGAGAAAACTAATCCAAAATTTAAGTGATATTGGTATTAACTAATCCAAAACTAATACCAATAGCTCTTAAATTACTTTGTTTTTAATAACACAACAGAAGTTAAGTCCTTCAATTTTAGAGATTTAGAGACATATCCAAATGACTAAATTACATTATTACAATTGTAATTTTGCAAAACAGTATTACTGTTTGTCATTTTTACTGAGTCGGCTCTCATTTATGCTGCATACAGAAAAGGTTTTGATCTGAACTAACTTCTGACTTACAGATAATATACTTTTAAGAACAGTCATAACATTAGAGCAGCAGTTATACAAATTATTAATTTTACCAAATTCAATCTCTCATCAGAAACTCCACAGAATTTCCAATAAAATACCCCCAAATTCATTGGCTCTTACTAATTGGCTCAACCCTAAAATGTGTGAAGCTCTGATACATAAAACTACATTTACCATATATTCAAATGAGTGAGGGTTCTAAAAAAAAAACACAGGCTCACCTTACTCTTTCTTTAGAATCTCCAAATGTCTCCTTTAAGTTTGTCAAGTCAGGATAATAGCTTTCAGGAGGTGATATTATTTCCACCAAACCAGAACTGATTTCTTTAGAAAATCTATCATGAAAAAGGTTAGCTGAGTTATTTAAGCTCACCAGGATTTAATCTTACTGCTCAATTTACTGTGTTAATATAAAACACATCAGTAATGTATACTGTTACAGTGACACTATGTTCAATGAAGTAGCTCAGCAATGATTTGCCTGAAAAATACAGATTTTTCCAATAACACAGCCTTTTCTAAAAATAATGCTAAAAAAAAGTGTAAAATGCCACTATCCTTAGAGCAGCAAGGAAATCTTAGGCCAACTGCAGGTATCACCTTCCTAAAAAGTGTAAGAACTTTAACAAATCAAGGTGTTACAGAAAATAAGAATTGAAGAAAAATTAATGAATGTGTCTATGTGTACATATATTTATGCAAAATCCAAGTTCAATTTTCAGGAAGATTTAGTCGTGGATTATATACTATATGTCATTCTAAACTATTGTTTCTCAAGTGAGAGTGCTCTTGTCCCGAGGGTACTCTGAGCATTGTCCAGAGATATTTGGTTTTCTTAAGTATGGACAATACTGACATCTAGTGGGTAGACATCAGGGATACTGTTAAACATTCTTCAATGCACCAGAAGTCCTCACAACAAAGAATTATCTTGCCCAGGGGTAGTCAACATTTTTATACCTACCACCCACTTTTGTATCTCTGTTAGTAGTAAAATTTTCTAACCGCCCATCAGTTCCACAGTAATGGTGATTTATAAAGTAAGGAAGTAACTTTACTTTATAAAATTTATAAAGCAGAGTTACAGCAAATTAAAGCATATAATAATAATAATTTACCAAGTACTTTATGTCGGATTTTCGCTGTTTGGCAGAATAAATCTTTATAAAACAACTTACTATAGTTAAATCTATCTTTTTTTTTTTTTTTTTAAAGATTTTCTTTATTCATTGTAGAGAGGAGAGAGAGAGAGAGAGAAAGGAGGAAGAGCAGGAAGAATCAACTCCCATATGCGCCTCAATTGACCAGGCAAGCCCAGGGTTTTGAATCAGCGACCTCAGCGTTCCAGGTCAACGTTTTATCCACTGTGCCACCATAGGTCAGGCAATCTATCTTTTTATTTATATTTTGGTTGCTCAGCTACCGCCCATCATGACAGCTGGAATGCCCACTAGTGGGCGGTAGGGACCAGGTTGACTACCACTGATCTAGCCCAAGATGTTAACAGTGCCAAGGATGAGAAACACTGACCTAAAGTTTTTAAAATCAGTCTTACTTACTCAGCTGCAATTTCTTTCTTATTTGCATTTTCCTTTATTTTTGCAAATCAGTACAAATTGCTTGTGTAATTACCTGCCTTTGCAAGAATGGTCTTGGTGCATAACTGCACTTTTTTTTCTGGACATGGTTTTACTATGCAATGATGAAGACAGGAATCAACATCACTGCATGTACCCCACAGACCTGCCCATGTGATTCATGGGCAGCGGATTAATGATTGTCCTGGTCCTATGTTAAGGATCCTATCCTAAATTGTACTTGTGTGAAGGCTGCCAAGAAATTGAGCATTTGAGGAAAATCTAACAAATGCAGTTCAATGCTGAACAAATACATGTATTTTTTAAAAAATCTCTATTGTTGGCATTTTGATAGACAAAGACAGAGGCACATTATTTAAATCTAGAGTTGGCAAATAATTGTTTCTCTTTAGTCTTTTTAAGTAGAGAGTTGGTTTTTTGGGAGCAAAAACAGATATAATTCAATGAAGAAACCATGTCAAGACTGATTTTTTTTGATGTTACCATTAAAACCACCAAAGCAGACTTTTAAAAATTATCTAAAATTTACTAAACTATCCATCTGTTACCTGAGATGTGCCTTGCTCACAGCATAATGTTAATCTTTGCAAAATAGATCAGATTTGGGTGTAGTTTAGCACTGAATTTTATTTATTTATTTTTTTAATTTATTTATTCAGTTTAGAGGAGAGAGAGAGAGAAGGGGGAGGAGCAGGAAGCATCCACTCCCAATGTGCCTTGACCAGGCAAAGCCCAGGGTTTTGAACTAGCGACCTCAGCATTCCAGGTCGATGCTTGATCCACTGAGCCACCACAGGTCAGGTAGCACTGAAGTTTAAAACTGCTTCATGACTACTTACCTGACAGCAGAGAATGAAAGATTTAAGTAATTTCACATGACTCTCTCTATATTCACTATCTTTCAGATGAAAGACTTCTGTTATTTGATGTTACATACATAGAACATTCAAGTCTTTTCTACAATAAAATATACCAATTTATCTCATCAGATAAGTGGATAGACATGCACCTACTTTATAACAATGTAAAGCCCAGTGATAGGTAGTCCAATGAACACTGAACTCCAGAGAAATGAATTATAAAGGAAGGCATTAACTTTTAGCAGAAAGCGAAGAAATAACAATAACGATTATTTTCACTTCCATAATTAAGAAGAACTTACTCTTTCTCCAGGTTGGCTATAACACCGTGTACATAATCAATATCTGTCTGGGAAAGAAAAAAAAATTTTACCTACATTCATTGTTTTTATATTTTTATTTAACTTTTAATACTAAACTCAAAATGAATAAAACATTCATTGACATTACATTGAGTTTTCAGTTAACTTATGGGATTTGCATTTCTGTCTTCTGTTTTATTGCCCCATTATCTATCACTGAGTAGTCACTAATACAATATGCAGATAACTAAATTTTTATTATTTTCAACTGTTGATGTTCAATTCAACAGAAAAAGTGAGCAGCACAGAAACTTTCTAATACTTCTGAAACATGCAGACTACAAGTAGTGAAGAAACAACAGCTGCAGATGCTACAGGAAAAGATCTGTCCACTTGGAATCATAAAACCCAGCTTCAAGATGTGCCTTTGTGGCTACTGGCCTGTATAATTTGAAGTAAGCCACATCTCTGAGCCTAGTTTCCTATACTATTTTAAAAAAGAAAAGTGAGAGGAAAAAATACCTCAGAGACAGTAATAAAAATGTAAGAAAAAAGCTATTATCAGGTTGAAAATGGTAACCCAAGTTAAGAGCACTTTAACCACAGTTAGAAATAGATGCTTATCAGACCTATGTACTTTCAAATTATATTCAAGTGCAGATCCAATAGACCTATCAATTCTAAATTCAGTGACAGCTTATATTAAAATGCTCAATTGTTAAAAGAAATCAATTGCCCATCAATGACCTATGCTATGAAGACTACCAAAACACTTACTACAACTTAAGGAAAACACACAAAGATAAAGCTTAACTCTGGAAATTATAAAACTTTTGGATTATAAGCAGTTCTATGGAAAAATATTTCAACTTTAATTTCTGTTAATTAAAAGTATTCCCTATTTTTATTGTTAAGTCTAAAGACTTAGGAGTGAGACATCTTAGACTACATCCTTCAGGACTCAAGAACTATGGAGATACCAATAGAACACAGCCCACCACTCTGTGTACTTCCCCTATATGAACGCAAATAGTAGAGATCTCTTTGTCAATAAATTATCACCTACATGTTTAATCAGTGAGTATCATACTACTCATCAGATTCTAATTTTGGAGAACATGATCAAGTCTGGTTTATATAAACTTTAATAAGTTTAGCAAAAACATGAAATTCAATTTCATAAGCATTTACTGAGTGCCAGTAATTTGCCTATCCAAGGAAACAGAAATACAAATATGAACAAGACCAGCTCTCTATTCTCAGTAGGCTAAGAGGGCCAAGAAGAATAAACTTATATGAATGTAGATTTATTGTGTCATGTCATGTGTAATAATTTATCAAATGTAAGTGGTCCACATCTAATATTACACATAATCCTTATGTTGCATGCTAACTGACGTAACTAGAAAAAGATCTGCCTGAATGACTGTAACTAGTGTCATTTTCAAACAACAGAATCAATCCTTTCTGGTATCAGCTGAGGAAATTGTTCTGGAACTCCACTGAGAAAGTTAAACCATATAACTGGCCCAGAACACATGGCCAGGGCAATCTGTGTCTCCCCTGGGGCCTCTATTAGCCCCTCCCCCATCTTAAATGTCAACAGTAAGAAAGGCGGTCTCTTCTGAGATCTTGGGGCTTGCTGATTTATGTAACAAGAGCACTTTCTCCTGAGACTTTTGTAAAAGCATGTGGAGACTTCTTAAAAGGTAATATCAGCCTGGCTGGTTGGCTCAGTGGTAGAGCATCGGCCTGGCGTGCAAGAGTCCCGGGTTCGATTCCTGGCCAGGGCACACAGGAGAAGCACCCATCTGCTTCTCCACCTCTCCCCCTCTCCTTCCTCTCTGTCTCACTCCAAGGGGAGCCTTGGCTTCCCCTCCCGCAGCCAAGGCTCCATTAGAGCAAGGTTGGCCAGGGCGCTGAGGATGGCTCTGTGGTCTCTGCCTCAGGTGCTAGAATGGCTCTGGTCTCAACAGAGCGACTCCCCAGATGGGCATAGCATTGCCCCCTGGTGGGCGTGCTGGGTGGATCCTGGTCAGGCACATGCAGGAGTCTGTCTGACTGCCTCCCCATTTCCAACTTCAGAAAAAAATACAAAAAAAATTTTTAAAAAAGGTAGTATCTTCCACTTCTGAGAAAGTATCTGTGAATCTAAAACTAGAATACGTATATTGTAGGGGTATATAAACTATATGCTTGGGATTGGTGGGAAGGAAAGTGGGCATACATAGCAAAAGAACAACATTTTTTCTGCAGAATCAAGTATTCTTCATCGCTAAGTTATTTTTATATTAAACTAGGAAATATTACTGATACTGCAATATACACGAACCATGAAAACATTATGCCAAGTGAAAGAAGCCAGTTACAAAGGGCAACATACTATATAATTGCACTTACATAAAAATCTATACAGCCTGACCAGGCAGTTGCGTAGTAGACTGAACGTCAGACTGAAATGCGGTCTCCCTTCCAAGTACTAACCAGGCCCAACCCTGCTTAGCTTCCGAGATCAGAGGAGATCGGGTGCGTTTAGGGTGGTATGGCCGTAGACGCCTGGACTGGGATGCAGAAGACCCAAGTTCGAGACCCCGGGGTCACAGCTTGAGCGCGGGCTCATCTGGTTTGAGTAAAAGCTCACCAGCTGGGACCCAAGGTCGCTGGCTCGAGCAAGGAGTTACTCGGTCTGCTGAAGGCCCATGGTCAAGGCACATATGAGAAAGCAATCAATGAACAACCAAGGTGTCGCCACGAAAAACTGATGATTGATGCTTCTTTTCTCTCTCCATTCCTGTCTGTCTGCCCCTATCTATCCCTCTCTCTGGCTCTCTGGCTCTGCTAAAAATAATAAATAAATAAATAAAATAAAACTAAAAAAAAAATCTGTAGAGACAGAAAGTAGATTAGTGGTTGCCCAGGACTGGAGTTGGGAGAGTGCTATTAATGGGTGATGGCTAAGGGCTGCATTTTGGGGGTGACAAAAATGTTCTAAAATTGATTTGAGATAAAAGTTGCACCACTCTGACTCTAAATGGGTAAATTGTATCTTATGTGAATCACAAAAAAGAAAAAATAGAATAAAATTACGTTTTTTAAAAAGTATCTTAAAAAGAAAAACCTGTGTATACAAACTGGATGATTACAAGGTCCCACAGCTTCTCTGAAGTATAAATAAGAAAAAGATTAACAAGCATAATAACAGGATAAAATAAACCACTAATGTTGACAGCCGTTCACCAATAAATACTCATACAAACAATTCATCATCAACATATATACTTGGCTTAAGAGTCAATTTTACCAGTAGTTTATAAATTAAATGTTAATAATAAATTTCAATCTTTATTATTTTAAATCAATAATTTATAAAGTCTCATTTGAAAAGAAATGTACCTCTTTATATAACATCATGAAATTCAGAAAACTGCAACAAAGTTAACTGATTTCAGGGAAACTTTCAATTAAAATCAATTAATATATGTAATAACATCCCTTCTGAATATGCTATAGGTGTTGTACTAACGCTGCAAATGTGTGAAATAGAAATCTGAGTAAAAAGATACTTCTAAAAGTAAGTTACAGATATTTATTTCCAATGGCCCAAAGAATAAAACAAAGTTATAGGCAAGCTCCTATGAAAGAAAAATAAATGTTGCAAATGTTAGAGACCTGAGGCTGTTGTAAAACAGATGAAAAGGAGAAAAAAAAATTATAAACGTCAGATCAAAAGAGAACATAGAATTAAGAGAGCTAAGTTTTAAATAACTTGAAGGTAAAAGTTGGTTTTGGAAAATATCTTTTATATGTAAATTTACTATCTTCTTTCTAGTCATTTCACTCCAGTTACTCAATGTCTACAACATGAGCTGGGATATACTGTCAAGCTCTGAGTAAAATGTTTGTGACAGCTGTTTTATTGTCCTTATTATCTTCCATTTCTACCAACTCTTGTCATAGATTTGTTTCTATTTAGCTAAATTTTATTCTTGTTATAGGTCACATTTATTTTTACTGCTTGGCTATTTTTATATGATCCTGGACATCATAAATGGCACACTATTGAGTGTCCTGATTTTGTTATCTTTTTTAAAAAAAAGTGTTGAGCTTTATTCTAGCAGGCTATTTGTGGATCAGTAGATCCCTTACAGAACTCTTTTTAAGCTTTGCTGGGATAGGTCTAGAATCACCACTTCAAGGATAGTTCAGCCCAGATAGTAAGGTGTTGACCACTCTGGAGCCCCCATTGAATACCTCACGTAATTATCAAGGATGTGCCATTCTGGCTGATCAGACCGCATCCTATGTGGACAATGGGAACTGTCTAGCTTATATCTCCCTTATCATTTCTTTCCCAGGCTTGTGGAGTTCAATCCTATGCATGTATGGCCCAATACAACAAAGATGCACAGGCACCATCATTTTCTATGTAGCATGCTCCTTTTTAGAACTGTTCTGCAATATCCAGCTGCTGTCTTTGGATTTCCCCTTCCTGCAATGTGATCTGAAATGTGTTACCAGGCAGAAAGCTGGGGCAATCATGTTGTCCACTGTATCTATTTCTCTCAGGTAATCACATCCTGCAGAGTCTGTTGTCCAATGTCTAAGAACAACTAAATCATATATTTTGTGAGCTAGTTTCTAGATACTGATAACAAGAAGGTAAGTCCAATTCTTATTAACTCCATCATGGCTGAAAGCTGATGGCCATTTTACGTAATAAGAAACCAGTAAGAATTCCAGAAAGATAATGTATACAAGTGACATATGACTAAATGAATAGGCATATGTGAGAATAGGGCTGGCAGCTCATAATAAATCTTATTTTCCTAGCCGAGAAAAAGCTATTTCTACCTACCTAATGCTTGATTATGTGATATTTTAATTTAGTGTAGATGTACCACAAAGGCTAACAAATATCACAATTAGCTTTGCTGGTTTCTAACATGGTCAACCTGTTGAAAGGTGAGTAAAAAGGAGAGGAAGTTAGGCCCCAGCCAGTTGGCTCAGTGGTAGAGCGTCGACCTGGTGTGCAGGAGTCCCAGGTTCGATTCCTGGCCAGGGCACACAGGAGAAGTGCCCATCTGCTTCTCCACCCCTCCCCCTCTCCTTCCTCTCTGTTTCTCTCTTCCCCTCCAGCAGCCAAGGCTCCACTGGAACAAAGTTGGCCCGGGCGCTGAGGATGGCTCTATGGCCTCCGCCTCAGGCGCTAGAATGGCTCTGGTTGCAACAGAGCATCGCCCCCTGGTGGGCATGCCGGGTGGATCCCTGTGGGGCACATGCGGGAGTCTGACTGCCTCCCCATTTCCAACTTCAGAAAAATAAAAAAATTTTTTAAAAAAGGAGAGGAAGTTAAAAAAAACAGACATAAAAGGAAAAATAAGACTTCTTTTTCACCCTATCCACCATCACCTTTCTCTCTTTCTCCTAGTTTGTTAATGCTACAGCAGTATTTTTCAAACCTTTTTTTTTTTAATTAACCATTCTTTTTTTTTATTACTGGAGATAAAAACAGTAACATCCCACACACCATGCCCTGTGCTGGGAGGGTGGGGTGAGCAGAGGGGTGCTGATGACAACGATAGCTGCAGCCACAGCCCTGGGCCTGTGGAAGGCCGCCCCGCCCTGCCATGCTGTGCAGGGTGCAGTTCTCCAAGGGGAGGCGGCGGTCAGTGGCAGAGGGCCATTGTTTCCATGTTAAGGAAGCAGACGTGCATCTTGGTCTCGATGTCAAACCCCTGCCAGATCTTCAGGAAGTCGTCGAAGGTGATGCCCTTATACTCAAACCTTTTTTTTTTTATCAGAACCCATTCAGCTCAAAATATGTTCATAATGTGACTACTTCTTACCACCTCCATGATTATCCTAGTCCAAGCCTGTTAGATGATTGAAACAGTTTTCTAAGTAGTCTCCTTGCTTCTGCCCTTTCAAAAGCAACCAACGTGATCCTTTTAAAAGTCAAGTTATTCTTGCCAAAAATGTACACCTAAAACCTCATCATGAGAAAATATCAGACAAATCCAAATTGAGACAGTCTACAAAAGAACTAAGTGTTCATGAAAGACAAGAAAAAAACAGACGATCTGTTCATGGAAAGAAAAAAAAATGAGTCAGTCAGAACAAGTAAATGTAATGTGATGTTTTGGATTGAATGTTAAAACAGAAAAGTGACCTGAGTTGGAAAAACATGGAATTTGAAGAAAGCCTATGGTTTTGAACATTTTATTATGGCTACATAGTTGTTAACATTAGAGCAAGCTGAATGAAGGAAATATTCTGTATTATCTTTGCAACTTTTCTGTAAATCTAAAATTATTTAAAAATAGTGTTTTAAAGTACCTTAAAGAAAGAAAAAGTAAGTCAATGACTTTTCTACACAAAACCCTTAAATAGCGTTACATCTTAAGAAGAGCAGCAGATGGCAAAGAGACCTGCTGCCTGTTTTCGTAATGTAAAACTTCATTTAAACCCAACCCCACTCATTCATGTATAGTATCTATAGTTGTTTTTGAGCTACAACAGTAAAGTTTAATAGTTTCAACAAAGACTATCTGTCTAGTTTTCAAAGCCTAAAATATTTGCCACCACGTGGCCTGCTACAAAAAACTTTGCCAGTGCCCTGATTCAGAGTAAAAGCAAAGGTCTTACAATGGCTGGACCGTCCTCCGTAATCTGGTTCACCCATTCCTTCTCTGCCTGCCTCCTCCTACTGCCTGCCTCCTCACCTTTTCTGCTCCAGCCATACAGCTCTTACTGTTTCACAAAAAGTGACAAAGCAATACTCTAACCTCAGAACCTCTGCACATGGTATTTCTCTGCTTGTTCAATTCTAGCACCCTTCAGGTTTTGTCCAAATGTCCTGACCTCTCTAATAAACCATCCCCTGGCCACCTTGTCCTCCCTTTCCTGTCTGTTTACTCTGATTTCTTCTCCACAGCACTTCCTACCATCTAACATACTATACCAGTGTTTTTCAACCCTTTTCATCTCATGGCACACATAAACTAATTACTAAAATTCTGCGGCACACCAAAAAATATGTTTTTTTTGCCAATCTGACAAAAACATAGGTATAATTTTGATTCATTCATATCAAGACAGCTCTTGTGTTGGCGGTTGTTATTTTTTTATTTGACAATCTAAGGGAAGAGAAGTCAGTGCCCCTGACTAGTCAGGTATTGAATCTTTTAAAAATTCTTGCGACAATCCAGTTGAAAATCGCTGTACTATATACATTAGTTTTTTCATCTGTCCTTCTCTATAATATAGGTTTCACTGGGCAGAGGCTTTGTTATATTCAATGATATGCCTGGCACTTACCATTGTTTCAGTAAATATTATTTGAATTATAAGCAAATTTTATAGGATATTACACACACACACACACACACACACACACAAAACTTCTTCCCTATCAGATTTGTATGATTTATAAACAATGCATAAATAATCATCTCAAAATCTAGCTGTTGAAAAATTATAAGCCAAAATACTACTGATGCACCAACACAGCTAACAACTAAAGAGAAAATCAATAAGTCTATAGAAGACTTGAACAGCACTATCAACCATCTTGACCTAACAGACATCTATAAAACACTCAACAACAGCAGTCTATTCTTGTCCAGGGAAGTTCTATATGTAAGTCCACAGACCAGCTTTAAGCACACATGAAATTCTGTCCACAGGCTCCATATGCTAGTCCATAAACTAGTACAGTAGCCCCCTGCTCCCAAGTTTCACCTTCCGTGGTTTCAGTTACCTACAGTCAACAGTCAGAAAATATTAAAACGGAAAACTTTGGAAATAAACACATTTAAATTACATGCCATTCTGAGTAGCATATAGAATCTTGCACTATCCAGCTCCTGCCCAAGATGTGAATCATCCCTTTGTCCAGTGTATCCACACTGTACATGTTACCTGTATCTTAGTTACTCGGTAGCCATCTTGGTTATCAGATTGACTGCTGTAGCATCACAGTGTTTGTGTTTGAGTAACCCTTACTTTATTTAATAATGGCCCCCAAACAAGTAGTGATGCTGGCTATTCAGATACGCCAAGAGAAGCCGTAAGTGCTTCCTTTAAGTAAAAAGGTGTATATGTATAAGGAAAAAACATAGTATTATATATCGTTCAAAATAATATTATATATAGTTCACAGTTTCATTCACTGGGGTCTTGAAAAATCCCATGGGTAAGGAAAGATTACTGTACTGGTAAATTTAAAAGGTCTAAAATCATACAAAGTCTCTTCTCTAACTACAATGGAGTTGAATTAAAAAATCAAAACAAGAGAAGGAAAATTGGGATATCCACAAATAGTTAAAAATCAAATAATACATTTCTAATTAACTATGAGTGGAAGAAGTAGTTATGTTAGAAAGTATTTTGATCTGAATAAAAATAAAAATGACATATCAAAATTTATGGGATCCAGCTAATATGGTGCTGACAGGGAAATTTATACCTTTAAATTGCTTCTATTATGAAAAAAAGCCTCTCCAACCAATAATCTAAGCATTCACTTTAAAAATCTAGAAAAAAAGAATAAGCCAAACTTAAAGTAACCAGAAGAAAATAATAGAGTAAAAATAATTAAATAGAAAATAGAGAAATTAAAAAGTCAATAAAACTAAAAGTTGGTTTTCTTAAAAGATCAAAGAATAGTGTCACTTGAATAACATAGCAGGAAGTCACGTAACTTGATGACTGGCCAGCTAGAACTAAAAGAGCCAAAAGGTCTCAGATGGGGAGGAAATGAGGAAGCAGAAAGAAAAGGAAGGGTACAGGGATAGGAGAATAAAGGCAGGAGAATGCATTTAATACTATAATGAACTTTGGAGAACTGGATGGACTCCTAAGCCATGTGCATGTATAACTGATATTTATAAAAAATTTATTAAAAATAGACAGGTATAGAAAAATATTACTGTGGAAGACCAGATTACAAGTTAAAGATACAATCTCTTGACTAACAAATTTTTTAAAAATTTTAATCTTCATTATCTTCCTCATTCTAGTACTTCAATAAATACTTGTTCAATAAATACTTAGACTAAAATATGTACTTTTGCCTTTATTAAAATAAAAAAGACTAACAGGTAATTACAAAATCTTGAGAATACATAACTATTGAGAGGGCTACTATTTATTTCTGAAGTGACTATTCCTCAGGTGCTCTGGGGTGCAAAAAGTTCCAAAGCACTCAGGTACCTAACCCTGGCTGAAAGCACACTAAACTGTCTAACTAAAAAGACTAAGCTACTTATACAGAGTCCACCCAGGAACACAGCATTGACATTATATGCAATTACCAATGAAAATCAAACACAACTCTATGGAATACAGAACCTATGGGCTACAGCTAACAGTGTTCAGAAGAAAATTCATATTCTTATCTTAACAAAAAGAAATAATGAAAATAAATCAATTTAGTACCCAGGACAAAATGTTTATAAAGTATAACATGGAACTAACAAAAAGCAGAAAAATTAATAACGTTAAAAGTAGATGTTATTGAATTAGAAAAAAAAGAAAGAAATCCAAAAAGGTGGTTTGTGAAATGATAAATAAAAACTAATCAAGAGGGTGTGAATACAAATACACACACATACACAAAGAAATTGGGGGGAGGGGGAATAACCACAAAAAGAATAAGTCTACTTTGTTCCACCTTATATCAAACACATTTTAAAACTTAGACAAAAGGGATGATTTTCTAAGAATAAATTTTTTAAGAAATATAGCTCTTTATGTTCTAATGTTCTGATATTATACCATATATATAGAAATAAAAAATATGTCCACATATATATCCATTAAATATATTATATCTCTGAATAGGAACCACGACCACTAACAGTTATGCCTGTAGAGAAGTAATCAGTGGCTAGGCGATAGCACTAAAAGGAAAATTTTTCAAAGTACATAACACACACACATCTTTATAATTTTTAAAGCATATGATCATATTACCTACCCCAAAATTAATCATCAGGAAATATTTCCTAGCAAATAAAATATATAATAGAAAATGTGGGAAAAAAAAACTCAGAGCAATTTGATCAATTCTCTGGTTATTCTGTTTCTGTATTCATTTATAAATTTACTTGCTTTGTAAGTTTCTGTCCATTAGCCAACTAACTAGCACTGTTAATCCAATTTAAATCTAAGAATTTTAAAGAAGGCATAATAAAAGTCTCAGGCACACTGACTATAAAATACAAAATAAAATGTGTACAACAGAAAATCCAGAAAAGTTTTTCATGCTACATACTAAACACATTATGAGCTGGAAATTCTCTAAATTCAGTTTTTCAGAGACAACCTTTAGATGGTTTCCAACATGTTTAATTTATTTAATTAAAGAATCTCAGCTTGAATTCTTCAGTTTAGGGAACTTAAAAATTAAACATGTCTTTAGAATGTTTTTAGGCAAATTGCAGAAA
This sequence comes from Saccopteryx leptura, assembly GCF_036850995.1. Classification (NCBI taxonomy): domain Eukaryota; kingdom Metazoa; phylum Chordata; class Mammalia; order Chiroptera; family Emballonuridae; genus Saccopteryx; species Saccopteryx leptura. Next base: position 220,661,799 of record NC_089505.1, on the reverse strand, counting down.
TGTGAATAATTAGAATGATATAAAAGATATACTACCTAAAGGTTACCTAAAGTTCTCGTTTCAAATTCTCAGCACTCTTTATGGTTATCATCCAGATAATCTGGATAATCTGACAGAAAAAATTCTATCAGAAACTGGCTCAAAAACTCATTTCATCTCTTCTTTTCACCCTAATAGCATTTAGCCCCTACCCCTGTGCGTCCATGTTGACTGCATGTTCTGTTTCAGTGGTAGTTACATATAATTGAGGCATTTCTGAACAAGATACAAGCTGTATCAGTCAGGATCTTAGTTGTAACAGAAACTGACTCTAGTAGAACAGTCAGTAAAACAATTCACTGAAAGATGATGAGTAGAACTAACTCATGGAACCCTCAGTCAGGCCGAGGAGCCAGGATAGGAAGGTAGCAGAAATAAAGCTGGGCGACAGCCAAAAATCAGAGAACACTCTCCATGCCACAGCTTGCAAAGTCCTCTCCATCAGTCTTAAATGCCTCTGGACTCTGCTCCTGTAACCCCAGGAAAAACACCACTACCAACACCACTGTATCACCACAATGAACTGTTCACAATCCCTTCTTCTTTAGAAAATCATTTCTTCTAAATGTATTTTCTTATTTAGTGTTACTGACATATAGAAACATAAATTGAACATATCCGGCCACCTTGACAAATTCTCATTATTTCTAATAAATTGTGGGTTTAGTCTTTTGGATTTTCTGCGTCATCTGAAAATAATAAAGCTCCACTCAAAGTCCAGGATAGGAACACTCAAGTGGCTGAGCCCAGGTCATATGCCTGAACTAGTAAAGCCAGTATCTGACATTTTCAGTTTCCACAGCAGGAGAGAGGCATTTCCTCTCACCAAGATGAATAAAATAGAGAATTCTACAAATAAAAGAATGGAACAGAAAAAAGAAATTTTGCTAAAATTCCGAGTATAATGTAAGAAAATGTTTTGTCAGAAATGACTATGAGTGATAGAAATAATGTAAATAACGATATAAATAATAGAATAAAATATATAATAATAAAGCATATGGACAACAAAGGATTAGAATACAAAAATTATAATTAAATTCTATTAAAAGTAGACACAAAAATGACACAATTTAAAAATGTGAACATCACACTTGGATCATCTCATGAATCCTTCTGAACAACTGAAATCCATTTCTCTCAATTCCTGCAATTCCAAAATAGAATCTGTGAATTTTTAAATAACACATCAATAGTCAACTGTCCAGATCCTCAATGTTCTATAAAAATGTCTCCTCAGGTATGCCCAATGAACTCCTAAGGGAGAAATCACCAGAGAGAAACAAAACACAAAAATGTAGCTAATAATTACTTTTCTGTCTCTCCTCTACTCCCAGAGGGGCATCTTATGGTCTCCCCCTTCAAGAAAAAAGAATAACAAAAAGTCACAGGGGATGAAGATATTATGATACCCTTTCTTGTCCATGTGTATTCTTCTCCAGATCTTTCTCATTCTAAATTTTCTCCTCATATATGAAAGTGGACCAGAGGTAATTCAATCCTTTACAAAAAGTAAAACTATTTGCAAAAGATTAATTTACTTTTGCCTATTTACTCTAGGTTAATTTTGAATGGACAGTAGGAATAGTTTTATAAAAGGGATGAGGTGGAACCTGAGGATGAATAAGAAAGAAGAAGAAAGAGGTAACATTTCAGGCTAAGGAATAACACAACCAGAACCAAAAATGCACAAGGTCTACATAATGAACCAGAAGTAAAATAACTAGCACACAGAACTACTAACACTAATATGTAAAGAACTCGTAGGAAACCTGGAAAAGAGGCAGTCTGACAAAACCAGATTATTTTAGTTATTGAGAGGTTAAGAGTTGCCCATAAAAACAATTCAAATTAAGTAGGCAGTTGGAAATATGGGCTCAGGAAGAGGCTAGGGATCTGTCTAGCCCAGTGGTAGTCAACCTGGTCCCTACCGCCCACTAGTGGGCGTTCCAGCTTTCATGGTGGGCGGTAGCAGAGCAACCAAAGTATAAATAAAAAGATAGATTTAACTATAGTAAGTTGTTTTATAAAAATTTATTCTGCCAAACTTAGCGAAAATCCGACATAAAGTACTTGGTAAGTAATTATTATTATATGCTTTAACTTGCTGTAACTCTGCTTTATAAATTTTATCAAGTTACTTCTGTACTTTATAAATCACCATTACTGTGGAACAAGTGGGTAGTTAGAAAATTTTACTACTAATAGAGATATAAAAGTGGGTGGTAGGTATAAAAAGGTTGACTACCCCTGGTCTATATCTAGGAACCATCTCATATGTAGGTCAAGGTGAAAGCCACAGAGTATCACTTGTTACTAGTGTTGATGAGCCCTAAGCTACCAGACACTTACTTTAAAATGACTTACTTTAAAACTTGATTAAGGTAGAACCAAATGTAAATGCAATAATTAAGAATTTTAAATTACCCAAAGGCAATTCAATCAACTCTATAAATTATTTTTTCTGTTCAGTACAGATTTTCTTCCAAATATTAAAATTCTATATAGATACATATATAATATAAATTCTGCAAGTCGGGAGAAGTCCTCATAGATCAGAATACTTGAGACACTTGCGCCACACCGTGAATTTACAACTTTCCATGTGTGATCTCCTTATGCGTCCCTATAACAACACTGCACTCAAAAGGCTCAATAACACCATTCTCATTTTAGAGATGAAGAAACTAAGTCTGAAGAAAGAAAAGTGACCTGCTCAGGTGGCAGTAAGTGGCAGACATTAAGTAGCAGAATCCAGGGTCTGAACACAGGTCATCTGACTCCAAACCCAGTGTTACTACATCTTATTATCAGGAGTGATAGAAAAACAGACTCCCACATGTGCCCAGACTGGCATCTACCCAGCAAGCCTCATCTGGGGCCGATTCTAGAATCTACTGAGCCTCAGCACCTGAGGCCAATGCTCAGACCAGCCAAGCCACTGAATGCGAGAGGGGAAGAGAGAGAGATGGAGAGAGGGGGATGGAGAGAAAAGCAGACAGTCACTTCTGTGTGCCCTCACTGGGGATTGAACCTGGGACTTCTGCATGCTGAGCTGACGTTCTGTCCACTGAGTCATCTGGCCAGGGCCAAGGGTCTTGAATCTTTATGTCCACTAATCTGTCTATACACTGAACACTATTTTTCAAGTGTATAAGAATTTTTTCTGATTAAAATATCAATACATGTTCATTATTTTAAAAATTCTAATTTTATAAAACTATATACAACAGAAAGTGGCATCTTCCCATAATCCCAATTCTCAAGATAGCTGCTACTAATAGTTTGCAATATATTCCACAAGACCATTTTCTCAATTCACTTGATTAATGCACATGTAGGAGCTATATACATGTGTGTATGTGCTTGAATATATTTACACACTTGCAAATGTTACTTCTGAATCAATTTTTAGAAGAAGAATGTTAGGTCACAGAGTATATTTTAAATTTTAATAGCTTTCCAAGAAGGGCATACCAATTTCTACTGGTATACATTATGCAATTGACAAACATAATTACTTAAAATGTAACAGACAAAAAAATCAAACAAATTCATGCAAAAGACAAACTGGACTAAATACAACATTTCAGAGTTCATTCCTGTCATACATGAAAATTTATTATGAACAGAAAATGAGCAAGGTTATAAAAACAATTATAAATGCAAATGATCCCCCCAAAACTTATATCAACATTTAACCCTACTCAGTAAAGAAACCCAAATTAAACAAAAGTAATGTATTATTTTTTAACCATCAATTGACAAAAATATATATTTAAAAACTGATAGGCCCTGGTCGGTTGACTCAGCAGTAGAGCATCCACCCAGTGTGTGAAAGTCCCAGGTTCAATTCCCAGTCAGGGCACATAGAAGTGGCCATCTGCTTCTCCACCCCTCCCCCTTCTCTCTCTCTCTCTCTCTATCTATCTCTCTCTTCCCTTCCTGTAGCCATGGCTTAAATGGTTTGAGCAAGTTGGCACCGGGTGCTGAGGATGGCTTCATGGCCTCGCCTCAAGTGCTAAAATAGCTCAGTTGCTGAGCAGCAGCCACAGATGGGCAGAGCATTGCCCTGTAGGGGGCTTGCCAGATGGATCCTGGTTGGGGCACATGCGGGAGCCTATCTGTCTGCCTCCATGCTTCTCACTTGAAAAGAAGTTTGAAGACTAGATATTATCTAGCAGAGCTGGGGACGGGGAAATAAGCTTTCTCACAGAATGCTGGAAGAATAATAAACTGGCTCAATCTCTGAATAGCATTTTGGCCATGTATGAACATTTTAATGTTTGTGGACTCTGACCAAGGCAATTCTACATTTAGGAATTGATCTAACCTCAGTAACTATACAAAGGACACAAACACTTATTTACAGTAATGCTCACTGCTGTGTTGAAAATAATAGCAAAAACCTAGAAACAACCTAAAAATGTCTATCAACCAGAAATAAATGATGTTAAAACAATACAATGGAAAAACATATAGTCATAAAAAATGATGTTGTGATATTTATTCTTTGTAACATGAAAAATATCCATGATATTAAAATACATATACAACAAATCCATTTGTATGCAAGTCCCAGGAAGAAATTTCTTAAGATATATTTCAGAGTATCTGTATGGAGGAATAACAGGTAATTTTTCATTACATATTTATTTAATTATCTTGAATAGCATACATGTGTTTAATCTTAGAGTAAGAAAAACATTAAGAAAATTTTCATTTAAAAAACACTGAAAAGTTGGAAATCAGTAGGCCAGAACCAGATGATGTTCTAAATCTTTCACATTCTGAAATTCTATATAATATTGTAATTAAGAAAATAATTACTTCAAGGTGTTTTTTTTCCTCATTATTAATGAAAAATTTGCTCAAGATTTATTCTTTCCTTAGATATTTTAAGGAACCTAAATTACAGGAAATACAGTATTTCCTCATGATATTTTGACGTTTTCAATAATAATGATGGCTGTGTCTTACAAGTACAGGCCAGGGGTGGAGAGAATAACAAGATAATAAACCCCACACTAGGCTAAACCTTTCTCAGATTTCAAAACTCCCAAAGAACATCAATGAATCTTCAAATTTAGGTCCTAGAGCAGTGGTAGTCAACCTGGTCCCTACCGCCCACTAGTGGGCGTTCCAGCTTTCATGGTGGGTGGTAGCTGAGCAACCAAAGTATAAATAAAAAGATAGATTTAACTACAGTAAGTTGTTTTATAAAGATTTATTCTGCCAAACAGCAAAAATCCTACATAAAGTACTTGGTAAGTAATTATTATTATATGCTTTAACTTGTTGTAACTCTGCTTTATAAATTTTATAAAGTTACTTCCCTACTTTATAAATCACCATTACTGTGGAACTGATGGGTGGTTAGAAAATTTTACTACTAACAGAGATACAAAAGTGGGTGGTAGGTATAAAAAGTTGACTACCCCTGGACTAGAGCAACACATAGTGACTCGTTGTTCTTAAAGATCTATGTATGAAATATTATCTTACTGAAAACAGATGACTATTCCTGGCCTGTAACTGTAAGAGAGAAGTTAAGGCAAACATAACAAGTTAGACTTAAATTTAACTATCAAATGGAATATATTACCTAACCTTTACTCATCACATTAAAAAATGCTCATAAAAGTATATTCAATTATTCAACTATAGTTTCCTATAGATTATATGTGGTAAAAAAGTAAGAACAATTAAATAATTACCTCTCCTATGAAGACTACTATTACACAGTCCAACTTTTCTTCAGGATACAGATTATCAATAAGGGAATGAAGTGTTTCAATGAGGTAAGATTTAACTTCTCTCTTCACAGTGGGAATTCCCATTACTATTGAAACTGAAACAAAATGATGACAGTAATTATATAAAAAGATTTTACAAAGACAAGATAAAAAAAAGACCACTACCTCAAAAGTACTATACCCTCTCAAATTGATAAATATAGTTGAGGGATCAAAATATACTACATTTCAGAAAAAAAATAACCAAAAGAATATAAAAGCATACCCATAATACTCTAATTCTTTTCCACAGTGCTTATCCATAAGAAAAGAAATAGTATCAAAGAACCAATAAAAATGAAGGATATTAAATTTCACACTAAAAACTAATGACTATAAAGTGTAAACAACAAATTTAATTATACAACTAAACCTTAGAAACACTAAATGCATCTTAAATATTAATGCCCCAAATCTCATGTATATGATGCACTGAGAGGATACATGACATCCCTTCTGCGGTTTCCTTGCCCAAAATGCATAACCTCAACATAATCATGAAGAAACATCAGGCAAATCCAAACTAGGAGAACAGATCACAAAGCAACTGATTGGCCAGTACTCTCTAAAGTGTCAAGATCACGAAAGACAAGAAAGAGTGAGGGATTGTCCCTGACTGAGGAAGACTAAGGAGACACGATAATTGGATAAAATATGGGCTCCTGAGCAGGATCCTAAAACAAAAAAATAATGAAAAAATGAGAAAATCTGAATAAGATGGAAGGTTAATTAACAGTATAACATCAATGTTTATTTTCTGGTTTTGATCACAGTACTATGGTTACATAATATATGAACATTTAGAGGAACCAGGTGAGCTATATGGAAACTCACACAACTTTTTTTAAGTCTAAAATTTCAGTTCTATTACGATGCTTGTTTTGAAATGCAAATTTGTCCCTATGTGTGATTAGTATATTAGGAAACCATTTCTGCATAACATGGATTTCACATTTGGTTATGTGCAATTTCTCCTCTGTACATTCACTAGGTGGATGCAGAAAATTGTACTCACTGGCATTGAGTTCAGAAACTGAACAAAGCATTGCAGGAACACACAAAATGCATATACTATCAACTGAGCCACAGCTGCCTCTGTTCACAGCACCTGTGAACCATACCTAGCCACATCTGGTGTCAAAGCTTTCTGTCAGATTTCAGATAACCTGCCTTGCACCATTTTCCAAATGCTTCCAAGCTGTAGTCCTTCTGAAGCCCATTTTAATACACAAACTTCAGGTCTTTTTTTTTTTTTTTTTTGTATTTTTCAGAACTTAGAAGTGGGGAGGCCCTGGCCGGTTGGCTCAGCGGTAGAGCATCGGCCTGGCGTGTGGGGTACCCGGGTTCGATTCCCGGCCAGGGCACATAGGAGAAGCGCCCATTTGCTTCTCCACCCCCGCCCCTCCTTCCTCTCTCTCTCTTCCCCTCCCACAGCCAAGGCTCCATTGGAGCAAAGATGGCCCGGGCGCTGGGGATGGCTCCTTGGCCTCTGCCCCAGGCGCTAGAGTGGCTCTGGTCTCGGCAGAGCGACGCCCCGGAGGGGCAGAGCATCGCCCCCTGGTGGGCAGAGCTTCGCCCCTGGTGGGTATGCCAGGTGGATCCCAGTCGGGCGCATGCGGGAGTCTGTCTGACTGTCTCTCCCCATTTCCAGCTTCAGAAAAATACAAAAAAAAAAAAAAAAAAAAGAAGTGGGGAGGAAGTAAGACACATTCCCGCATGTGCCCAACAGGGATCCACCTGGCATGCCCACCAGGGGGTGATGATCTGCCCATCTTGGGCATTGCTCCATTGCAGCCAGAGCCAATCTAGAGCCTGAGGAGGAGTTCATGGAGCCGTCCTCAGTGCCCGGGCTAACTCTGCTCCAATGGAGCCTTGGCTGTAGGAGGGGAAGAGAAAGACAGAGGAAGAAGAAAGGGAAGGGTGGAGAAGCAGATGGGTGCTTCTCCTGTGTGCTCTGACCAGGAATCAAACCTGGGACTTCCACATGCCAGGCCAATGCTCTACCGCTGAGCCAACTGGCCAGGGCCCACAAACCTCAGGTCTTTTCCAAAGCAGAGTACCATATTTATTGAAGTCATTTTCTATTTGTTAATCAATTAACATGTGTAAAATTGTGTAACCTATTTTATTGGATTCTTATCTGTTTTTATGTGTAACTGGCAAAGTTGTTGAGTGTTGTAACCCTAACCTCATTTTTCTCAATTTGCACAATTCTGCAGAGTGCAATAATTTTTAGGAATGCATATATTGTGTTACAACACAAGAAAGTTTTTTAAAAAATCATCTTTTAAGAAATCTTAGTATCCTGCATGTTATATGTCAGTAGAGAAATACTTTACAAATGTTAAAAAAATTGCTTTAACAAATTATTGAAGATAATACAAAATACTTAAAATTCACAGAATTCTCAAGCTCAAAAGAAAGTTAAAGATCATTGATCAACAAGTCTACCACTATGATTCTGAATATAAAGTTTATAAGATCCAAACAGTTAAAGGGACTTCCCCAAAACTATTCCTCTCTTTCATTTTGGGATGAAGAGATTTCAAGGATTCAAAAAGTGATTTGCTATATTTGTTCCAAACATATTTACTGAACACCTATTAAATGTAAGGCATTATTCTGGTGATAGGAGTATAATAGTGAACACCACAGATGAGGCCCCTGACCTCACGGAATTTACATTCTAGAAGAGGAGGCAATAAAATAATACAATCTTAGAGGCTAAACGTACTATATCAATTAAAATGTGGCAATCTTAGAAAAAGTTGGTAGGAGAGAAAGAGGTACCTTTATAGATAGTGAAGGGCATGGAAGGCCTATCTGGGCCTTCCCATCATTAATCAACCGAGCTGGTGATTAATGATGAGAAAGAGCAGAGAAAGAACACTGCAGAAGAAGAAACAGCAAAGCCCTGAAGAAACAAAGATCTTAACATTGTAAGAAACACCCAAGGATAAAATAATAAGCCTAGATTAAGAGCGCTAGTAAGGGTTCTTTCCCAGAAAACTTTAAATTTAGTGTTAATTCTGAGAGTAAAAGAAAGCCATTATCGAGCAGGAGAATGACATTATCCAACTCATTAATTTTAAAAGTTTACCAAGTTTTGTGGAGAATAGACACAAAAGTGTTTAGAGTGAAAGCATTTTGGGGAAATCAATTAGGAAGTTAACTGCTGCAATTCAAGGAAAAGATGGTGGATTGAATTAGGGTATTTAAAGATTTAGGACATAGTTTGGAGATCCTCTCCAATGGGGCTGAAGACTGGGAGACACAAAGGAGAAGGAGGACTGAAGGATGACCTGAATAAGTGGGTGGGGGATCTCTTACTGACAACAGCACACTGTTTTGACCCTGTTACTCTGAGACCCTAAAGACAGAATGAGTTACCCCAGAAGCAAATTTCCATATATCCTACCTCAGAATTCTAAGTTAAAATATTTTAAATATTTAGAACATAGGTTAAAAGAGTAACATTCATGATGCAAAGCATTCCTACAAAATGTTAACTCATATGGAGTTCAAAGACTCTGTGTATAGAAAAAGCAAAATACACGCTGACCCACAGTATGCAAACATAAGTGGATAAAGTTATGACACAGACTCTGTTCCCTGCCACGGTTTCTGGTTGTCTTCTTTCTGTTTTGTTTTGTTTAAAGTTTAGATGGCATGTCCAGAGAAGTCATTTTTCCCAACTATACTGTTTTGGAATTAAAATTTAAATTTTTTTAGTTTAAAACAAGGCACTTAAAAACTACAAAAGCACAAAGCACTAAAAATGAAAATATTAATTTCATTGAAACTTACAGAATTAGAATATCCACACTTGTGGTATTTCACAAAATTACCACAAAAAAAAGACAATTTTTCCTGACTTCTGGGCACAAGGTAAGATTGCACTTTCTGGTCCCCTCAGGGTTGGGGAGAGTAGTGGGAGAGGTTGTGACAAGAAACAATGAGTCATCCCCAGCCTAAGTGGATCTGCAGTGTGAAACCCTTCAGTTGTCTTTTCCTCAGCAGAGTAGCCAGTAACAGTCAAGATGGCCCCTGCTTTGTCTGCCTGATGGACATGTACTTTGAATGAAAAATAAATAACACTAAATTACTTAAACCACTGAGATTTGGGGGTTCTTAGTTACCACAGCATAACCCAGACTGTCCTGGTCCTGCTTGATTCAATGCTCTTCTACAGCTTACAATCTAGAAATAGATGTATTCTAAAGTGTAAAAGTTCAGAATAAATATGTCAGCAATATAAACAATACATAGCATCCTTCTAGGGAGGATCAAGGTAGACTAAGGAATCAAACAGAAATAGAGCCAAACAGTTGAATCCAGTACTTTGTTCCACTAGTTAATCATCCAATATTTGCTATTTAAGTATTAAATGTTCTATAATATGTTGATTATTGAGGAGTCACTGCGCCACCTCACCCGCAGGTGTTGTAAAGTACCAAAAGCTACAGAATCGACATAAATATTTTAAGAGGCTTAAAGAACATTTTATTAATTTGGGTTAAAGTGTGCAGAGAAATTTTGAGAATAATCTCTGTACTGTGTGACTGGCATAAAACCAGGATGGCCCTTGGCATTGTATTGTAAATGCAAAGGGAAGGAAAACATGGATTCCCAGACATTCCACCACACCTGTGGGAAAGGGGTGAATGGCTAGCCAGGTGCAGGGAGAGAAAAGCCAAAATAAACCTTTTCTTATAGTAATGAGCCATTTGCGGGCATTTGTCCCCACAGAAACTACCTCTCCTATGTAAATGCATATGGTTAATACGTGTGAGTCTGGACAGAGAGATGGCGGATAAACACTAGAAAATATAGGAATGCCTTTTAATATGTAAAGAGACATCTTTCTACCATTGTGTTGACTTGTAAATTTTGTTTTCTCCAAAATGATGTATGGCTTGCAAATTGAACATGGTCCTATTGTGTTAAAGGGCACATGACTATAACCAATAGTGGTAAAGGGCACCTAATCGCAATTTTTACTTCTGTACTTCCCACTTACAAAACTATAAAAACTAGACAGAAAAAAGGGCCGGCGCACTCTCCCTCAGATTTCTGTCGGAGTTGCCGCTGCTTGGTCAAGCTAGACATTAAAGCTTTGATGTGTAATCGACGGATTTTGTTCGTGTCTTCAATGTTTCGAGTCCCTCTGGATTAGGCTTAACAATTATATACTAGACAATCTAAAATACAGTCATAAGATAGGTCAGGCCGCTGCCTCATGGTGTTTATAATTTGACAGAGCTATCAACTGTTATTATTTGTTTTCTTTAACTTTCCTAGGAAGTTTTCAAATTCTAGTATTTATTTCCTTTAAGATCAAGAGAAATTTAGGAACAATTGTTGTAAAGTAACGTTCTGCCAGGTTTACGTAGAGACACAAAGTCCAAATGAATTTTTAAGGAGTTTTATTAAAAGGAGGAGATTTATTAATATGCCGGCCGCATATGACTAACACGGGGAAAAGCTGACCCAAATTGAGCCATGCAGATTATAGCCCTGAGGCAGGTTATATACCCTTGATCACACACAGGTTGGCAGGAAAAGGAGGAGGAAGGGAAGATGACACAATTCATTATCAAGCTTGTAACATTCATCTATAGGATTTATAAAAAAAAACATTTCTACATGTTAAAAATTATAAGGTAATAATACAATAGCAAAAAATGTTGCTTTTCATATTAAAAGACATTTCCAAAATTTTCAGTGTTTATCTGCTATTCCTTTGTCTAGAGGTATATACATTAACTAGACGCCTTCAGGATGGGATGGGGAGTCTACACTGAGGCCTAAGCCTCAGTGAATGGCCCATTTAAAGAAAGAAAGGGAAAGGGAAAGAAAAGGCTTTGCTTAATTTCCCCCCCACATCTGGCTAGGTGTTTATTTTCTTTCTTACAGGTGCGAGGGAAGGGAAGGAATTCAAGTTTTCTTTCTACTTCTATTCAAAACTTAGCACAAAATCTTTTTATTTATAATACAATGCTGTCATCTATCCTGAGTCGGTGCAAATCACAAAAAAGTATAAAAATCATATTTACAAAATCTTTCTGTATGCTAGCCTAAATTATAAAATGCTCTTTAAGCTTCCTAGTAAAGGGGGTTTTCTACACAGTATGTCTCTGCAAGCCAGAAAAACTCCCTCATTCCTCTCTACAGAAAGGAGAGAGCAAAAAAACCTGATTCTTTTTCCTAAAATATTAATATTAATTTTTCAATTCTTTGGTACCTTACCACACAATCTTAATTTGGCATTCTGAATCTTTAATTACTAGTCCACCTTTAGTTACAACTAAATTATCCTCCCCCCTCCCGCCCCAGTTTTTATGAAAGAGGCAGAGAGACAAGGAGACAAAAACATCGAGCTGTTCCTGTGTGTGCCCTGACCTCCAACCTGTGTGCTCCGGGATGATGCTCCAGAGCTCTCTGGCCAGCGCTAGCTTTTATCAATTTTTAGGGAGACAGAGAGGAAGGGAGAGGGGAGGGTGAAGGGAAGCATTTGTTATTCCACTCAGTCGTGCATTTTTTGGTTGTTTCCTATGTGTGCCCTGACCGAGGATTGAACCCACATTCTAGTTGTTTTGGGACACTTTTAACTGACTGAGCTAACCAGCCAGGGCCTATTTTCCTTTTTCAATATTTGTTGCTATTCAAATATTTTTAGCCTACCATGTTTCCTATGGTTTGATTTTAGTCACTTATTCCCCATTTCTTTCCTTATATTCCATGACAATATATCTATCTCTACTGCCTAGTTGCACTGTACCTCCTTTGTCTTGTCTTCATCTTTCTTTTTCCAGAATCTTAACTGTTGGAAACCTTCAAGGCTCTAGGTAATCTCATCCATCCCTGCATCTTCAAAAACTAGTTACTTGCAAATGATGACCTAAAATAAAACCTAACTCAATCTCTCCTTTGAGTCCCAGATCTAAATAACCAACTGCCTATACTCCATTGATAACTCCAAATCACCTCCTAACTTAACATAGCAAATTGAATGCATGGTCTTGCCTTGCAAATCAGCATTATAAAACATTTCTATTGTCCTGTTCTCAGTGACTAGTACCATCCATCAAGTTACATGATTCAAAACCCAGGACTTACCTGATGTGGTGGTACAGTGGACAGAGCATCAATGTGGGACGCTGGGGTCCCAGGTGCGAAATCCTGAGGTCACCAGTGCAGGCTCACCAGCTTGGTCGCCAGCTTGAGCGTGGGACCATGGACATGAACCCATGGTCACTGGATTGAGCCCAAAGGTTGGTGGCTTGAAGCCCAAGGTCACTAGCTTGAGCAAGGGGTCACTGGCTCAGCTAGAGACCCCGGTCAAGGCACTCAATATGAGAAGCAATCAGTGAACAACAAAAGTGAAACAATTATGAATTGATACTTCTCATCTCCCTTCCCTCCTATCTGTCTCTATGCCAAAATGAAAAAAATAAAAAGAAACTTGAGGACTTACCCCTGACTATTCCCTCTACCTTGGTCTACCAAACAGCCCATCGCTATGTCCTCCCATACACATCCCCACACATTTCAAACAATTCATAAATCTTTACTGCTTCACTACCACCTAGCCAAAGCTCATTTTCTCTCAAGTGGATTCACGACAGCAGCCTCTATCTGGTCCTTTCACATCTACTCTTCTTCCCACATTTTCAATCATTTGTCTCACTGCAGCAAATGTGAGCTTTGCAAAATTTGAATCTTATAAAGTCATCCTAAGTAAATCCTGCTTAAAACCCTTCAGTGGCTTCTTTCTGCTCTTAGTATAAAATCCCAAACCCTATAAATGGTCTGCAAGGCCCTTCATGGTCTGGCCTCAATACGTCTCTAGTCTCATCTTCTTCCATGCTCTACACCTCATCTACAGTGGTTATCCTAGGATATTCAAAAGGTTCAGTGACTCTCAAAATGTTAAGAACTATTGCCTAAGGATTTAGGAGGGAAGATTTTTAAATTAAATATGAGGGTTTTCTTGTTTTATCTCCCAGTTTTATGCTTTTTCTAGCTCAAAAAAAAGTTATCAGTTTAATAAGAATGTTAACTATAGGAAAGCTGGTTTACCAATATTTTATTATTTTTAAGGTGGATAAAGTTATAAACAAATGGAATGGAATAAGTATCTTCAAAAGGAACAGAGAGAATGTCACATTCATAAAATAAAAACAGACTAATATAAAAGAATATATTAGTGATTCTTAAAGTTTTTTGTTTGTTTGTTTGGGGGGGGGGGTGAGAGGAGGGGAGATAGTGAGGCAGACTCCTGCATGCACCTGACCAGGATCCACCCAACAACCCTATTTTGGACCAATGCTCAAGTACTGAACTTTTTTAACACCCGAGGCTGACACGCTTGGACCAACTGCGCTATCCTCCGTGCCTGGGGCCACACTCAAACCAATCAAGCCACTGGCTACAGGAGGGGAAGAGGGAGAGAAGGGGAAGAGGAAAGAAAGAGGGAGAAGAGGGGGAGAGAAGGGGAAGAGGGAAGGAAGAAAGAGAGAAGGGGGAGAGACGGGGAAGAGGAGGGGGAGAGGAGGAGGGAAGAGAAGGGAGAGAGGAGGAGAGAGGAGGAAGAGAGAAGAGAGGGAGAGGAGGAGGGCAGAGGAGGGGGTGAGGAGGGGAGAGAAGGGGTAGAGGAGGGGGAGAGGAGGAGGGGAATAGAGAGGGAGAGGAGAAGGGGAGAGGAGGGGGTGAGGAGGGGGAGAGGAGGAGGAGAGAAGAGAGGGAGAGGAGGAGAGCAGAGGAGGGGATGAGGAGGGGAGAGAAGGGGTAGAGGAGGGGGAGAGGAGGAGGGGAATAGAGAGGGAGAGGAGGAGGGGAGAGGAGGGGGTGAGGAGGGGAGAGAGGAGGGAGTTAGGAGGAGAGGAATAGAGAGGGAGAGGAGGAGGGGAGAGGAGGGGGTGAGGAGGGGGAGAGAGGAGGGGGAGAGGAGGGGAATAGAGAGGGAGAGGAGGAGGGGAGAGGAGGGGGTGAGGAGGGGGAGAGAGGAGGGGGAGAGAGGAGGGGAAGAGGAGGCGGGGAATAGAGAGGGAGAGGAGGAGGGGAGAGGAGGGGGAAAGGACAGGGTGAGGAGGGAGAAAGAAGGGGGAGAGGAAGGGGCAAGGGAAGGAAGAGGGAGAGAAGTAGGAGAGGGAGAGAAGCAGATGGTTGCTTCTCCTGTGTGCCCTGACCAGGAATCAAACCTGGGATGTCTCCCATCCAAGTACTAACCAGGCTCGACCCTGCTTAGCTTCCGAGATCAGACAAGATCGGGCGCGTTCAGGGTGGTATGGCCGTAGGCAAACCTGGGATGTCCATACGCCAGGCCGACACTCTATCCACTGAGCCACTGGCCAGAGCCTGATTCTTAAGTTTTAAATGACTTTAAAAACATGTGCTTTCCGGGCCCTGGCCGGTTGGCTCAGTGGTAGAGTGTAGGCCTGGCATGCAGAAGTCCCGGGTTCGATTCCCGGCCAGGGCACACAGGAGAAGTACCCATCTGCTTCTCCACCCCTCCCCCTCTCCTTCCTCTCTGTCTCTCTCTTCCCCTCCCACAGCGAGGCTCCATTGGAGCAAGGATGGCCCGGGCGCTGAGGATGGCTCCTTGGCCTCTGCCCCAGGCGCTGGAGTGGCTCTGGTTGCGACAGAGCAACGCCCTGGAGGGGCAGAGCGTCGCCCCCTGGTGGGCGTGCCGGGTGGATCCCGGTCGGGCGCATGCGGGAGTCTGTCTGACTGTCTCTCCCAGTTTCCAGCTTCAGAAAAATACAAAAAAAAACCAAAAAAAAAAAACATGTGCTTTCCGGAGGAAGACAAGGTGGCGCTGCAGTAGGTGGACGTACCAACATCAACCTCCCAGTGGATTACAAAATAATTTTAAGAACTATCACCTGAAAAACCAACTTTGGACTAAACTAAGAGGACTCTTCAACCAAGGAACACTGAAGAAGCCACACTGAGACTGGTAGGAAAAGCAGAAACACGGAGAGGGCTGCCCAGCTCCCCGGAGCAAACAGCAGCCAGGAGAGACTTGCGTGGCAGGAAGTGAGTTTAGCAGAGAGGGGAGGGTCCTGAGCCCCAGGAACAAAGCCCCAGCCTGCAGCCCCAGAGCCCAAAAGAGGCGTAAGGACAATATTTAGCTGGAAACAAGACAGGATACTGTTTGTGAGAAAGAGACAGATTTCTCAGACCCAGGACTCTTAAAGGGACCGTGCAGAACACCTCTCTCACAACCACTCACCTGGGGCTCCAGGGGATGGGGAGAGAGGACCGGAGTAGCAGGAAGAGAATGTAATCTGGGAGGCACAGGGAGAAATATTTTGGGAGACAGCCACCCTAACCCCTGGGTCGAGTCACTCCCCAAATCTGAAGTGAATATTTCCCCCGGAAACAGCAATACCAGCAAAGGGAAGCAGGAGAGCAGCCAGAAAAGCTCCCCCGCAGCACTCAGAGCAGAGTTGCTTAGAAGGAAGGGAGCTTTTGGGTCTACAGTAGTGAGTCTTAGGGTCTGAGCTACAGTGCCCCCACCCACATGGCTAAGGGCTTGCCGGAGGGCAGGCGGCGGTGGGACGCAGAGGCGCAGTTCTGTCAGCACGGGCGGAAGCCAGCTGGCCACAACTGGGCTCACGTGTGAGCTCAGTCTTGCCCGGCTGGGGAGGAGGGGGCGTGCAAAAGCTGTCAAGCCCAGCTGCCGGCAGCCTGTAATCCAGCCTGCTGGAGAAGGGCGGAAACCCCGGAAGGGGTGGAGACCAGGCCTTGAGCAAGGGCACAGGAGCACAGCCTTGCCCGGCCCGTGGAACCAAGGCTTGTGGCCTGACTTGGGAGCCAGCTCCTCCTGTGGGGGTGGAGCCAAAAGCCCAGAACAGGCGGAGTTCCACTATGAGCTGAGCATGGGCACACAGTTCTGCCCAGCCAGGTAGAGCCAAGGATAGCAGTCGTTCTACGAGAGGGCTCCCCCTGCAAGGGCGGGGTGAAAGCCCGGAAACAGGCAGAGACCCGCAGCTGAGCAAAGGTGCTCACCCCTGCCCTCAGGGCCGAGCATAATGCCACCCACGAGGGTGGGGGAAAGGTCAAGGCCACCAAGGCTTGTGCACCCGAGCACGTGATCACAGACACTCCCGTGAAGGAGAGGTGGAAACCACAGCAACAGCCCCCAGTGGGCAGGCACGGCAATGCCCAAACCAAAAAGCCCTAGGCAGCAACAGAAGAGGGGGTGGCGGGCCTACAGACAGACCATATGTAGGGAACAAAGGCCATACCCAGTGGACTGCAGTTGCCAAAACCTTTACACAGAGAAAATGCAAAGGCAGAGAAATGTAACACAAATGAACCAAGAGAAATCTGCAGAAAAGGACCTAAATGAATCAGATATAACCAAATTACCACATGCAGAGTTTAACATAATGATTGTTAGGATGCTCAAAGATATTAGAACAACAATAGATGGTCATTACGAAAACCTAAATAAAGAGATAGCAAATATAAAAAAGGACATTAAAATAATAAAAAAGAATCAGTCAGAAATGACAAATACAATATCTGAAATAAAGAACACAATGGAAGGAATTAAAAGCAGGATGGATGAAGTGGAGAATCGAATCAGCAAGTTAGAGGACAAGATAAAAAAAGGCATGGAAGCAGAGCAGAAAAAAGAAAAGAGACTGAAAAAGTCTGAGAAAACTCTAAGAGAGCTCTGTGACAACATGAAGAGAAATAACATCCGCATCATAGGGGTTCCTGAAAAAGGAGAGAAAGAACAAGGGATAGAGACTTTGTTCAAGCATATCATAGCTGAAAACTTCCCTCAATTAAGGCAGGAAAACATCTAACATGTTCAGGAAGCACAGAGAACTCCATTAAGGAAAAACCCAAAGAAATCAACACCAAGATACATCATAATTAAAATACCAAAGCTAAGTGATAAAGAGAAAATATTAAAAGCTGCTAGAGAAAAAAAGGCTATCACCTACAAAGGAGCCCCCATAAGGATGACTTCTGACTTCTCAACAGAAACACTTGAGGCCAGAAAGGAATGGCAAGAAATATTCAAAGTAATGCAGAACAAGAGCCTACAACAAAGACTACTTTATCCAGCAATGCTATCATTTAAAATTGAAGGAGAAATAAAAAGCTTTACAGACAAAAAAAACCTCAAGGAATTCACTACAACCAAACCAACGCTGCAAATAATGCTAAGGGACCTGTTGTAAAAGTTCAAAGGAGAAAAAGAATATAGCAAAAGAGGAACACAGTTTTAAAGAATAAAATGAAAATAAACAATTACATATCAATAATAACCTTAAATGTAAATGGATTAAATGATCTGATCAAAAGACATAGGGTAGCTGTGTGGATAAGAAAACAGGACCCATACATATGCTGTCTACAAGAGACACACCTTAAATCAAAAGATGCACATAGGCTGAAGATAAAAGAATGGAAAAAAATATTTCACGCAAATGGAAATGAAAAAAAAGATGGGGTAGCAATACTTATATCAGACAAAACGGACTTTAAAACAAAGACTATAGTTAGAGATAAAGAAGGTCACTACATAATGATAAAGGGAGCAATCCAAAAGGAAGATATAACCGTTTTAAATATCTATGCACCTAATATAGGAGCACCTAAATATATAAAGCAGACTTTGATGGATTTAAAGGATGAGATCAACAGCAATACTATAATAGTAGGTGATTTCAATACCCCATTAACATCATTAGATAGATCCTCAAGAAAGAAAATTAACAAAGAAACAGCAGACTTAAAAGACATATTAGATCAACTTGATTTAATAGATATCTTAAGAACCTTTCACCCTAAAACAGCAGAATATACATTCTTTTCAAGTGCTCATGGTACATTCTCTAGAATAGACCACATGTTAGGGCACAAAAGCGGTGTCAACAAATTTAAGAAGATTGAAATCATATCGAGCACTTTCTCTGATCACAATGGCATTAAACTAGATATTAACCACAACAGGAAAACTGAAAAATACTCCAACAATTGGAAAATAAATAGCATGTTATTAAATAACGAATGAGTAAACAATGAGATCAAAGAAGAAATTTAAAAATTCCTAGAAACAAACAATAATGAGCATACATCAACTCAAAATTTATGGGATACAGCAAAAGCAGTCCTGAGAGGGAAGTTTATAGCATTGCAGGAATACCTCAAAAAGCTAGAAAAAGCTCAAATAAACAACTTAACCCTAATTCTAAAAGAACCAGAAAAAGAACAGCAAGTAAAGCCCAGAGCTAGTAGAAGGAAGGAAATAATAAATATCAGAGCAGAAATAAATGACATAGAGGCTAAAGAAACAATACAGAGGGATCAATGAAACCAGGAGCTGGTTCTTTGAAAAGGTAAACAAGATCGATGACCTTTTAACCAGACTCACCAAGAAAAAGAGAGGAATCAAATAAATAAAATTAGAAACGAGAGTGGAGAAATAACAACTGACACAACAGAAATACAAAATATTTTAAGAAAATACTATGAAGAACTGTACGTCAAAAAACTAGACAACCTAGATGAAATGGACAAATTCCTTGAAACATATAATCTTCCAAGAATTAATTTGGAAAAATCAGAAAACCTAAACAGACCAATTACAACAAATGAGATTGAAACAGTTATCAAAAAACTCCCCAGAAAGAAAAGTCCTGGGCATGATGGCTTCACAAGTGAATTCTACCAAATATTCAAAGAAGAACTAACTCCTATCCTTCTCCAGCTATTTCAAAAAATTCAAGAGGAAGGAAGACTTCCAAGCTCCTTTTATGAGGCGAGCATAATTCTGATTCCAAAACCGGACAAAGACAACACAAGAAAAGAAAATTATAGGCCAATATCCCTGATGAATTTAGATGCAAAAATCCTCAAAAAAATATTAGCAAACCGGATCCAGCAATATATGAAAAAAATCATACACCATGATCAAGTGGGATTTACTCTTGGGAGGCAAGGCTGGTACAATATTCGCAAATCAATCAATCTGGTTCATCACATAAACAAAAGGAAGGAGAAGAACCACATGATAATTTCAATAGATGCAGAAAAAGCATTTGATAAAATCCAGCACGCATTCATGATCAAAACTCTCAGCAAAGTGGGAATACAGGGAACATACCTCAACATGATAAAGGCCATCTATGACAAACCAACAGCCAACATCATACTCAATGGGCAAAAATTAAAAGCAATCCCCTTAAGATCAGGAACAAGGCAGGGGTGCCCCTTTTCACTACTCTTATTCAACATAGTTCTAGAAGTCCTAGCCACAGCAATCAGACAAGAAAAAGAAACAAAAGGCATTCAAGTTGGAAAAGAAGAAGTAAAACTATCATTATTTGCAGATGATATGATATTGTATATAGAAAACTCTAAAGTCACAGTAAAAAAACTACTAGAACTGATAAATAAATTCAGCAAGGTGGCAGGATGTGAAATCAATACCCAGAAATCAGAGGCATTTTTATACACTAACAATGAACTGTCAGAAAGAGAAATCAGGGAATCAATCCCCTTTATCATTGCCACCAAAAAAATTAAGTACCTAGAAGTAAATTTAATCAAAGATGTTAAAGACTTGTACTCGGAAAATTACAAAACATTGATAAAAGAAATCAAGGAAGATACAAACAAGTGGAAGCATATACCATGCTCATGGTTAGAAAGAATAAACATCATTAAAATGTCTATATTATCCAAAGCAATTTATAAATTCAATGCAATACCTATTAAAATACCAATGACTTACTTCAAAGATATAGAACACATATTCCAAAAATTTATATGGAACCAAAAGAGAACACGAATAGCCTCAGCAATCTTGAAAAGGAAGAATAAAGCAGGAGGTATCACACTTCCAGATAACAAGTTATATTATAAGGCCATTGTACTCAAAACAGCCTGGTACTGGCTTAAGAACAGGCATATAGATCAATGGAACAGAACTGAGAACCCAGAAATAAACCCACACTTTTATGGACAACTGATATTTGACAAAGGGGGTAAGAGCATACATTGGAGTAAAGACAGCCTCTTCAACAAATGGTGTTGGGAAAATTGGACAGCTACCTGCAAAAAAATGAAACTAGACCACCAACTTACACCATTCACAAAAATAAACTCAAAATGGATAAAAGACTTAAATGTAAGCCGTGAAACCATAAGTATCTTAGAAGAAAACATAGGCAGTAAGCTCTCTGACATCTCTCGCAGCAATATATTTGCCGATTTGTCTCCACAGGCAAGTGAAATAAAAGACAGGATAAACAAATGGGACTTGATCAAACTAAAAAGCTTCTGCACAGCTAAAGACAATAAGAATAGAATAAAAAGACAAACTACACAATGGGAGAATATATTTGACAATGCATCTGATAAGGGGTTAATAACAAAAATTTATAAAGAACTTGTAAAACTTAATACCAGGAAGACAATCCAATCCAAAAATGGGCAAAAGAAATGAATACACACTTCTCCAAAGAGGACATACAGGTGGCCAATAGGCATATGAAAAAATGCTCAACATCACTAATTATTACAAAAATGCAAATTAAAACCACAATGAGATATCACCTCACACCAGTCAGAATGGCGCTCATCAATAAAACAACACAGAATAAGTGCTGGCGAGGATGTGGAGAAAACGGAACCCTCCTGCACTGCTGGTGGGAATGCAGACTGGTTCAGCCACTATGGAAAACAGTATGGAGATTCCTCAAGAAATTAAAAATCGAACTGACTTTTGACCCAGCTATACCACTGTTAGGAATATACCCCAAGAACCCCATAGCATAGCACTGTTTGAAAAGAAGAAATGCACCCCCATGTTTATGGCAGCATTGTTCACAATAGCAAAGATCTGGAAACAGCCCAAGTGTCCGTCAGAAGACGAGTGGATTAAAAAGCTTTGGTATATATATACTATGGAATACTACTCAGCCATAAGAAATGATGACATCGGATCTTTTACAACAACATGGATGGACCTTGATAACATTATACTGAGCGAAATAAGTAAATAAAAAAAAACTAAGAATTATATGATTCCATACATAGGTGGGACATAAAAATGAGACTCAGAGACATGGACAACAGTGTTGGGGTTACAGGGTGGGGGGAGGAGAGGGAGGGGGTTGGGGGAGGGGAGGGGCACAAAAAAAATCAGTTAGAAGGTGACGAAAGACAATTTTATCAATGTCACCCCATTAAAATTAATCACACACACACAATAAAAAATGTGTCTCACAGCTAATTCAGGCAGTTAGAAGAATAGTATAAGGATGCTAATTCTGCTTCTCAGGCCACATCCTACAAAAGGGGCCCCAAGCAATTTGGTGAGTTGGCTCCTCTGATTTTGCCAATTGGAGTAAAAAAAATAGGTCAGGAACGCCCTGAAATGGAACTAACAATACATAAGCATAAATTTAAAGGACTTCTAGATACTGGAGCTGATGTGTCTGTTATTGCTAAGCTACATTGGCCTCCTTCCTGGCCCACTCATGCAGCAGCCACAGAATTACAAGGTATAGGGCAGAGTAAATCCCCTCAACAAAGTTCTAGTTTTCTACATTGTGAAGATTAAGAAGG